>NC_050514.1:33584979-33601034 GCF_002922805.2 Oryzias melastigma | reverse complement strand
CCTGTTGACCTATTAGCTTGTCTGTCCCAGATAAACCAGATCAGGAAAGAGCAAATCTATGGTTTGATGGTCAGTAAAAGAGTTTTTCTCATAAAAAAGCATCTTAACTCTCTGTTACGTTAAATGACAAATGTTTGGCTGGCCAACCTGGGCCCCCCAGCCATGGCCTAGTGGGGCCCATGTGGTTTCAAAGTGGGCAGAAAATGTGGGCCACACAAACACTGAGGCGTGAGGCGCCTCGAGATCCCACCTCTACCAGGTTCTGTAAGTTACAGCACCAACACGGGGACATTCTCTCCGGGAACTGGTCCCACGTCCGGGTGAGTACAGACTGTTGGGTCAGGAAGAACATCAGCCATAGAACTGAAGCTAAGAATCGTGGTGAGTGTTGTTGTGATGAGTTTTGACGGAGGAAGCTGAACAAATAAACAAACACATCACATGACAGCTGTTGTTCAGGAACATGAAGGGATAAAAAGTTTCTTGATTTGTAAAACATTAACCACTAATATGACTGAAGCTTTACTTAGACATTTGTCTTGTAGATTGGGTGGTCCTAGCTCTGCATAGTATTTCTGTATACATTGAAAGGCAAACATCCTCCTGAGCAGAGATATCCAAGGGCCCAATTAGCTGAAGACATGGAGAGCAAACCAGAGAGTGAGCGTGTATCCGTGTGACAGACTGTGCTCTTTGTCAACTGCCAGCCTCCATGTTTGACTACAGCTCGCCTGTCAGCTCCTGCCTGACATTCATAACAACGTATGTGACATAAAGTAGACAGAAGAGATGGCGCGCTCCCCCACTCTCAGTCAACATGGTCATGCTAATTAACCTGAGGCTGCTAATGAAGAGGCACGACTTGCTAGCGTTTGAGGACTTTTTGCATGCGTTGTAAACACAAGCATGACAACAGATGACCCGTCCTCCCACTCAGGCTTGTTCTCAGCGTCTTACATCCACTTCTGGCCACGGTGCAACTTCCACAAATGCAGAAATGCCTCCCACCAGCAGGTCTTTTATTGGCCCATCTGTGGAGGCCTGGAGGATTCACAACCGAAAATACTCAACGCCCACAGAGGAGGCAGACAGAACTCTCTGCAGAGGTCACGGCTTCACTAATTGGCAGCTGTTGTGTCTAAAGAGTCTTTTTCATGATGATTATTTTTCAACAAAAAAAATACATGTTCTTTGAGTTTATGACTTAAATGTTTATATTTATAAATGAGAGTTTGGGAAGTGAGGACAAATTATGGCTGCCAGACAGCTGAACCACAATGACAGCCAAAACAGAACCGGGACAGGTTCAAGTGGAAACAGGTGCAAAGGTGCTCAACAGAAATACAAGTTGGACTGACGTGGCCCTGGCACAGAGTGGTGGCAGTTGACCTTAGATTGAAGGAACATATGTCAGTGTCCTCGAGGAAGCCACAGGACCCCACATTGCCCCGGATGGCCTGGCGAGTACATTGCAGTGCAGCTCTCTGACCACTGAAAGTGAGAGTGAATGCAACCCATTCTAACTCTTCATATATGGTTGTTTGGGTCAGGCCCCCTCTGGGTCACTTTTTGATGTTTTGGGTGTCCCCAGCTTGTCGTTTTTTGACATACTGGCTGTTTCTGTTAAATCAGGGGTCCCCAACCTCCAGGCCACGAACTGGTACCAGAACTGGTACCAGTCCGAGGGCCATTTGGTACCACAAGACGGGGAATAAAATGCATTCGCTTATCAGGGGTCCCCAGCCTGGTACCCTAACCTGGTACCAGAACCCTAACCCAGTACAGTTCAGCGTCCGTTATCCCACCCAGTACAGTGTCTTGAGGGTTGGGGACCCGTGGTTCGATGGGAACAGCCAGCATGTCAAAAAACGACAAGTTGGGACATCCAAAAGGTCAAAAAGTGGCACGAAAGGGGCCGTAACCACACATCTGTCAGCAAAAGTTTTAATGAAATACTTATTTATTACAGGTCCAAAAGAATCTGTGAAGGCTAGAAGGCTCATGATACTCGTAAATCTCACAAGACGATCTGGCAACAGGTAACAGGAGAACTCAAATAGGAGGGCGTGGCTATCGAGCACAGGTGCACCCATTAAGAGGAAGGAGATCCAGGTGGGAGAAAGAAAGAGAAGTCAAAAGGTAAACATGAAAACCAGAACACAACGACAAGCCTGATCCCAATCTCCATAACATCCATATATGACGAGTAGGGAGTCAGAATGTATAGGTGAATGAGGCTGAATTAAACCTTGAAGATGATAGATCTTTAACAGATGTGTGACTGTTTTGTCTTCATATGGATTGCTACGTAGCTAGAATCTTATCAATCTGTCTTCAAAAGATTGTGTGCAAGCGACCAGTGCTAAAACCCAGGTCCAGTTCAGGTCGTAGGTTTGGTGTCACGCCTGCACAAGCACAAACTTATACGGACTACATAAGAACTGGGAAATGTATGTCAAATTCTACCAGTGATGTCCTGAAGTAATGACATTTGATAAATAGGATTTGTCAAACCTTAAGTCTGAATCCTCTTCTGACAGGAAAGAAAGAGGTTGAGCAGTTTTATTTATGTGCACACATCAGTGAGGACCTCACCTGGTCGCTCACCACACATCAGTGAGGACCTCACCTGGTCGCTCACCACACAGCGGATCAAGAAAACTGAACTTTATCAGAAGGTTTCAGGCATTTTAGTGGAGATTACCAACATTTTCATGTTTGATTTGTTTACACGAGTGTTTAATTGCACATTTGCACCTTGCAGTGCTCAGACTGCACACTTTGTATCTGATAGACGCACTGTGTGTGCATATTAGGTGTTAGTGCACCTGCGTTTCGCCATTCATTATTTTGCTATACGTTGTTGCCAAGGTGGAGCCAATTATGAAGCTGATATGTGTTCCTATAAATAGGTCATGCATTCCAGCAGAAGCTGCTCCTTCTGCTCCTGTGTTGGCTCCGCCTCAGCATTCCGGCATGTGCCCGTCTTTCTCCGTGCTCCACGTGAAATCAGCAGATTGTGACAGCACGCCACATCTGACGTGTGCTGCCAAGGCCCGGTACCCTTTTGCTTCCCTTTCAGCCTGCTGGGTGCAGCTGTTCTGTTTTCTCACTTCTTTTCCTTTAAGGTTTGATCACTGGTTGTCCCATTAGGGGGAGGCTAGCAATGCCAGCCTAGATTGGAGTTGGCCTGTTCGTCACTCTGTCACCTCATACCACGCATTTTTTTGAGATGTGTTGTTTGGGACACTTTTTAAAATTAGCAAGTTTTTTGATTTTATGTTGTTTTTAGTCAATTTTTAAAATGAATTTAGACATTTTTTATCATCACTGGTTACAGAGGTCAACACATTCTCACTCCCAACTGGTCACATGTTGACGTCTGGTTAAGGACCCCTCTGTGTCCATAACTGATGTTTTGGGTGTCATCAACTCATCGTGTTCTGACGTGGTGGCTGTTCCCCTACATCACGGGTCTCCAACATCCGGGCCACAAACCGAAACTGGTCTAGTACTGGGCGCACTGGTACCCTAATCTGGTACCAGTGTCTGGTTTCACATCCAGTACCGCATCTGGTGCGGTACTGGTACCAGGTTTCGGTACCAGTACTGGACGTGTCCCCGAGGACCAGTCTGCGTTTGGTACAGAGTCTGGTCCCGCATCTGGTGCAAGGTTAGGGTTAGGGTACTAGGTTTGGATACTGGTACTGGACGGGTCCCGAGAACCAGTCAGGATCTAGTACCGCATCTGGTACCGCGTCCGGGGGGTTGCAGACCCTTGATTTTACTAACAGCCAGTACGTTAAAAAATTATGTGGAGATGTCCTTAACCAAACGTCAATATGTGATGACGTTATTGTTGCCGTGGCATAAAATCAATTTTTGTCATGGGAGGGTGGGGTCATTTGGACCCCATACGATAGCAAAGGATTAAGGCGCCTTAGTTCCTTTGATAGTGATATGGCCTCAAGGGATGTCATGAAAATGGAACGTACCATTGTCATGGGTGTGGTAAGTGTATTTTGAAGTACTTGTAGCGATAATGGAAGTTACACACACCTATGATGTATGGGTGAGGCTAATGTACAATGTCCTTATGCCACTATCTAGTTATTAGTAAAGTGTGAGTACTGGCTCCTTACTGACTGCATAAAGACTGCACTCGCCAAGTACCTGATGGACATCTATGGGTGTCAGGCATGTCAGTACGACACGCCTACGTCTTACTTAATTCACCTTTACTCTTATGTGTAGTTTAAGTGTTTCCTGCAATCTGTCGCCCGCAGCATACCCATAGAAAATGTGTAGATAAACATTTTCAGGTTCACAGAGCAGTGTATGACCTTGATGTTTCTTTCACGCTCAAGCCCATCTATTTTTTGGTGTTTTTATGCACGCTTCCTTCTGCACACCTTATACTTCTTCATGAAATAACAACAAAGTGAGGATAAGAACTGTAACAGTGGATTTAGCAGAGCAAAGCAGGAGAACATGAAGTTAAAAACCTGTAGTTGAGGTTCACCGGGTCAAAGGCACCCGTTGTTGTTTTTTTTTTCCTACCAACACAAACATGAACACTGACACTCACAAACAAAAGCACACACACTCCTTTGCACACCCTCTCTTTAAATCTCAGAGGAGCTGCCTGTGTACTCTATATTTATTATCCAGGGTGGCACAGTTGATAGATGAGATACCTACTCAATTACAAGGGCACAACATTGCCTTTCCAAGCTGATAGGGTGAAAAACTGTCTCCTTTCTTCTTGTGTACGTTTTTTTTCCATCCCTCCATCCAGAAGCCTGATATACATCAACGCTGGAGGATACGCGTCTTTGACACAGTGAAAGGGTCTGCGAACCAAATGCCTATCAATGCACAAAAGACAGAAATGAACAGGTCAAGCTGGACATGCAGGAGCCCCCTTCACAACGACACGCTCTGTGTGCAGGAAAAGGTGCAAATATCATGCACTCACAACAAGAATGCAAGCACTGGCAGCGCGCAGCTGCAGCCGTGGCCCCTCGCAGACATTAATCTCCATCCAGCTGAGATTTGTGAAGCTGAGAGATTGAGAGGGGGCCCATGATGCTGGCTGCTTTGAGGCGGACATCTTGGAAGCATGATGTTGAGGTATGTTCCTGCAGCCGGCCCAGAGGGGACGCACTGACATATAAAATGGTTGCAAATTTGCATTATGGTCAATCCATCATCGTAGGATGGGTGAGAAGAAGGAGGGACTGGATTGGGAGCGACAAAGAGGCAAAGACAGAGATTGTGGGAAATGGAGGGAAGGAGGGAGGAGGACCCGGCAGCAGCTGGACCATTGCTGAAGGGATTGTTTGACACTGAGCGAGAGATTTTCCTGTACGCTGTGCTGAGACCGGCCCTCTCCTCTCTGACAGATTCCTATTTAACTGACTGCCAATGCTACAATTCCACAAATAATTTGTCAAACCAGCACAGCTGAACTGGATCTGAACCTGGCTTCTTCTCACATTCACTCAGTTTCTGAGTCTGTTTAAACTGTAGTGAAAATCATCCCTGTTGTCATGATTTTGATCTCATTTTAACTCATAAAATACAAGGAAATACAAGTGAAAATCTACTTAGATGTTGTGATGACTACACCTGCAGTTCCAAATGTTAACTTAAGCTTTTATCTAAGCCTTTATCTTCCTTATCCTTGTACTGTTCAGGGTCACATGGATGGTTATGCCGAGCCATCTTCCTCCGCTCATCTGGGACGCGGGGGTAGCATTCTAAGCAAAGATGCCCAGACTTCTCCCTTCTCGGCCACTTCCTCCTGCTTCTTTGGGTTCCACTGCGCCACCGTGCAGCCACAATGCGATTAATCGCGATTAAAAATTTTAATCGCCTGACAGCTCTAATATATACACATTTCTAACAGCCTCCATGGAGAAGTGTTCCGGGCATGTCCCATTGGATGTAGACCCCAGGGAAGATCCAAGACTCACTAGAGAAACTGTCTCTTGAGTGGCCTGGGAATGGCTTGGGGTCCCCCCAGAGGAGTTGGAGGAAGTGGCCAGGGAGAGGGATGTCTGGGCATCCCTGCTTAGACTGATGCCCCTGGATCTGGTTCTGGAGGAGAAGATGACAATGGATGGATGGAAGTCAAAGCACATGTTTCAAAGTTCTTTTAACTTGTTCAGTTTGCAAATATTCAACATAACAGTATGAAATGCAGAATCCATGAATGTTTGTTTTTTTATTTTTTGTATCCCAATTTTCTGTGGGACAAATAGCCGGTCTTATTCTGAGCATCTGGTCAGCTTCCATTGATGCATCTCATTCCTTTACTTTTCTTAATTTTGCCATGTCACTGTTTTCTCAAAACCTTGTCCATTTGTCACTTTACTTAATATGGAAAATACATTCTTCTATAGCAGCTTGTTGATGTGTGTATTTTTGATTGATTGAAGGATTGCCGTTATTTAACCAAATAAAAGACCAGTTGAGACCAAGATAATTGCATAAACTACCAAGGAGATCCTGTATTTACTTGTTACTTCAGGTTGATCCACAGCTCCTGGCATTTATGACTTCTGCTGCTATCATATCCCTTAATATTGGTGTGGGTTCCCTGTTAGCTTCAGAGAGGCTGATGGTGGTTAAAGTTGGGCCAAGTTAGAATTGGTTCTTATTTACAATGTACAGGAGCTGAGGTGTACCATACAAAGTCCATTTGGAAGTGGATCGAGACCATCTCAGTAGAGAACCCTTGGCCCGCTTGGAGAAACAAAATTTATGTCGCTTGAATTTCAGTGTAAAGTTTCTTCAGTCGGTGATGGTTTGCTGCCATGTCATCTGCTGGTGACGGTCCACTGAAGAACACAGTCTTCCACCAGGAATTTCAAGAGAGACCAGGTTGCAGGCAAGATGGCTCCCAAACACAACAGTAAACTCATCATTAGCCAGAAGTGGAAATGTTGCAACTGTAGGCGGAAGCTGGATTTGCGTATTTATACTAGAAGATTCCAAACCAAAACTCTTACCCTAACTGTAACCCAGGTCGGATGTTTTTCTAGAACCCTTAGTACCTGGACTCACTCCCCAGACAACACACCATCTACCTCAAGTGTTTCTGAATAGAAAACTGCACAACTCTACACAATCTCCGCACAGTAACGTCACTTTGCATGTTTTAAACACTCTGCAGTGTATGGACTGTTTACACTTTGTGACCTTAACACTATTTATCTTGTGTCGTAGGCCAGGGGTCCCCAACCTCTGGGCTGCTGACTGGTACCGGGGTGGGTCACTTTGTACTGCATCTAGAAAAAAAACAAATAAATGACTATTGTAACTTAGATTATTTCCTTTTTTTCATTTTCTTATTCTAAAGGATTTTCTTCACCACATCTGCATATGACTCACTCTTAACGCATGTCGAGTCGTTTGTCTTGGTCACATGACTTAAAGCAGCCACACAGACCGCCAGGTTAAAAGCCCTAAGCTAACAAAGTAAAAAAAAGAAAGAAACACATATTTGGAAAGTTTTGGGGGGAAAAAAGAGCAAGTGACAACCTCAAAGAAGTGCTTTTGTCTTCAAAATAAATAAATAAGTAAATAAAGCTGCTGTTTACAGACGAAACCAGGAGTCTTCCTTTAAGTACGGATTTATTGACAGAGTTGTTCCTATGTACGAAGCTGCTCTGCCTAATATGGAGCCACGGACTCTTGAAGGTTTCACGTATGCCCAAAAATAAATAAATAAACAATGAGTGTCAGACAAGATTGATTAAACTTTTATTGTTTTATTTAAAATATGCTCTTTAAAGACAGGTCATTTTATGTTGCTTTAAATATCCGTCACATCTTAGAAGTTGGACTCGACCGAAGTTAGCGTCTGCTTTGACGTTAAAGGGAAAATCTTTATCTCAATGTCTCAGTTTAAACCAGCAGCAAACATTTGACAGAGAATGAAGATCCAAACAAACAAAGTTGCTGATTTGTGGAAACTTGTAAAAGGGACATTTGAGATTTTTTCTACAGAAAAGCTGAATTAGACAGGAATCTGTTGGGAAACTTTGGAACAGAAAATGTTTGTTGAAAAAGTTCAAGTTTCAAAGAGTCTATTGTCATCTGCACAGTAAGGAAATAGAAATCCCTGCACAATGGAATTAATACTTTGCAGCTCACTCTGAATGCAATAAAACAAGGTTAGTAAAAAAAAAGTAATAATAATAAAAAAATAAGTTTAAAAAAAGATAAAGAACATTTACAGGATGTCTAAAAAGAGCACAGTATTGAATATTAATAATAAAAAAATAAGAACTAAACCATTCATCTGTAAATGACTAAAGCTATTTCCAAACAGGTAGTACAATGAATCAGATTTATGTAACAACAAAATATATGATCAATCTTTTTGTCCTGATTGAAAATCAGCCTGGATTGAGTTCTCTTTGTTATAGTGGCATTCTATGGAAAGAAAAAAAAATTGTAATGTTGATTTTATTGAATTTTTACTATTTAAAAACAACTTTCATAGATCAACAACTTTGTCTTATCGAATCTTCATCATTTGTAAAAATCTATTGATATTTTTAGACTTTTTTAAATTACATTTGTTGCAGTAGTATTTTATTTTGAAAAATAGAAACTGGAAGCTTACAATGAATGGTAAATTTAGGCCTGTTAAGACCGGTTTGTGAAAATATGGTCTGACACTCAACCGGTCCGGTCGGAAAAGGTTGGGGGACCATTGTAGTAGGTTATAGGTCGTATATTTTCCTACAAATGTCTTTTTATACTTTGTTAACCATACTTTTAAACATTTTTAAACTTACTGCTCCTAAACCTTGTACTCTGTACATTTTACTATATTGTATATACTAGTTTGTATACATGTGAGAGATAAAATTTGAGATTCAGAAATGATTGCTTGAAATATTCAAATCTGTGTATTGATTCTTTATAAAACACAACTTCCTCTTTTTGAAATTCATATTTTAAGTTGCACTTGAAGGGATACTTTCACATGGCATTGTCTTACTTTACAAGCAGAAAGTATTCAACTTCTTACTAAGAATTTTTCTACATTTTAGTGGTCTCGAATCACTAACATGACCCTTAACCTTACCATCATTTTTCTTCTTTTTTCTACTGTGTCGCTTTGCAAGTTGACAGGAGAATCCCAATGTTTTTGGCCACAAACAGTCATTGGTGATTTAGACGGTAATATTCAAACAATATTATAGTAATCCCAAGCTTAAAAGGTAATCCTCTGTAAAATCTTTGATCGTTGAGGAACAAACTGCTGGGGAACGACCCTTATCTGTCCCTGTCGGCGAGCACGCCACCTCGTTTGAGGGGGGAGGGGGTGCACCTTTGTAAGGCAAAAGTGGTGATCAATCACCCCATCAAATGATCGCCCCAACACCCTGTCCCCTGGTCCTGACAGAGGACGGGGGTCAAAGGGACGCGGTACGATGTGTTTTTGTTATCAGGGTGGAAAAACAGACAAACTTTGATCTCAGACGATTAAAATGCAACAGCAGGTCGTCATCGGAGGACGGATTTATAGATGTGGAGAACACTAAAGCGGGAAAACCATAAGCAACCGCATGAGAGGGACTGTAGTGAAAAAAAGTATTCATTCATCATCATTGTCATGGGCTATGGCAAATGATAACAATTTATCTTCATCCCTATTTTTAGACAATGAGCCACGATCGGCGCTTGGACCAGATGGGGAAAGGGTCTGTGGGAGCCGGATCTGCTGCTGCCTGTAATACATAACAGCTTTAATTGGAGGTTCTGCCACATCTTCTGTTCGTGGATGATTGTTTTAAAAGTGTTTGCAGTCCAGTGACACATTGAGATGTATGAATCTGTGAGATGTAAACTCCAGTTTCTGCAGAAGCGCACCTTTAAAGCGTCCAATAAATGCATAAAAACACAAACTGCTGTCAGCTACATAAGCAGAGGTGAATTATCGGTTAAAGTTTATGTAAAAGAACACTTGCAGAAATGACAGAAGCTGGAAGTGATGATATGAAAAATCACAAACACCTGCAGTAATTAAGTCTCCGGGGAGGCCGGGTTCCCTGAAGCATACAGCAAATATCCAAACAGAAGTGAGTGACAGCGGGAAAATGTTGACATGGGATGTAGAGGCATTATTAAGAGTCAGGAGGTGAGTTTTGTGTGCGTGAACGTTACCTTAGATCCTGATTTGTTCATCGCAGCTGGGCCTGCAGGGAGGTCACGGTGTGAACCAGGAGGGATGAAGATAAATAGGAGCCAAACTGGACTAATGGAAGAGGTATAATTGGCATCTAGCGTTCATGGTGACCTTGTGAGGCGCAGGTCATCCAGGCCACAGCGCAAACACAGCAGAGCTCTACAATTTTCTCACAGAAGAAACTGAGTCTTCATAAATGTTTTTTCTGCTTTTAATTGATCATGTTTTAGTCTTCATGGGGGAAATGAAATCTCTGTAAGCTAATTGAGCTTCTAGCAAAACAATTTCCTTCTACTTCTGTTCAGGTTCTTCCAAAATTGTATTTCTCTAAACTCAGATTTCAGATATTCTTTTAACCCTTTGGTAAGGGATTACTAAAGGGTTACTAAGTACTGAACAAAATAACACACATTCTTTGAAATACTCAAAATTAGAATAATTCTAGTAGGTTCTGTTGTAAAAAAGTGTCAGCACAAAGCCGCTTTTCTCCACATGAAGATACATACACAACGGCTGTGTCGACTTACGTTCAAGCGGCCATTTTCAATGTCAACCCAAATTTCATTCAGCGTTTATGTGTCACTATGCATGTTTTGAGTCCGGTCGGGGCTCTTAGTATAAAAAGGGTCTTCAGTGATGTGTATATATATATTTATATATGCACATGCATACACACATCTATACATATATATATATATATATATATATATATATATATATATATATATATATACACACACACACACACATCCATACTCCATCCTGGGTTATAAAGAACAACAACATTAGTTACCATAGCTATGCAGATGACACACAGATATATATTAGACTGACACCAGGAGACCGAGGCCCTGTACAGGCTCTTGGTAAATGCATTGAGGACATTAATGACTGGATGTGTCACAACTTACTTCAATTAAACAAAAACAAAACTGAGGTTATTGTCTTTGGGGCTAAAGAAAAAAGGTTGGACGTCACTACAGAGCTTCAATCTATTCAACTAAAAACTACCAACCAGGCCAGAAACTTGGGTGTAGTGATAGACACAGACCTACATTTTGATAAACACATTAAGGCAGTCACTAAATCAGCCTATTATCATCTCAAAAATATCTCAAGGATTAAAGATCTGATGTCTAAGCAGGACCTGGAGAAACTAGTGCATGCTTTCATCTTTAGTCGACTTGATTACTGTAACAGTGTTTTTACAGGACTACCAAAAAAATCCATCAGGAAACTGCAGCTTATTCAGAACTCTGCTGCTCGGGTTCTCACAAGGACCAAGAAAGTAGACCACATCAGTCCAGTTCTGAGGTCTTTACACTGGTTACCTGTCTGTCAGAGGATAGACTTTAAAGTTCTGTTACTGGTTTATAAAGCTTTGAATGGTTTAGCACCAAAATACATGACTGACCTCCTGACCCAGTATGTACCAGCCAGACCTCTCCGGTCATCTGGATCCGGTCTTTTATCAGTTCCTAGAGTCAGAACTAAACATGGAGAAGCTGCATTCAGCTTCTATGCACCACAGATCTGGAACAGACTTCCAGAAAACATTAGATCTGCTGAAACACTCAGTGTATTTAAATCCAGGTTAAAGACTCACCTGTTCTCAGCTGCATTTGATTAATATGTATTCAAAAGTTTACGTCTGTTTATCTATGCTTGTTTTAAATTAAAATCTTTTTACTTTTTTTTATTTTAATTTAATGATCACATTTTTACTATTTCTTTTGATTGTTTCTTTTAATGTTTTATGTAAAGCACTTTGAATTGTCTCTGTACATGAAATGTGCTACAGATAAACTTGCCTTGCTTTATGTATGTGGATATATATACACATGCATACATATATTATATATATATATATATATAAAACTTGTTTTGTGTGGTTGGGTCTGAAAGGCCTCCTGGACGTAACTTTCTTTTGATAAATTATTTGTATTTTTTTCTCCTTTAAAAGTTTCTACTTTTAACCAAAAAAGGAGTTGAACTATAACTATAACTATAAACAATAATGGTCTGAGTTCACAGCTGCCGTTTGTTCCTGGAATTGAAACACGGCAGCCAATCGTCCCCACCGGACACGAATCCATCCGGCGTGCGGCGAGAGAACGCCGCGTCCGCCGTCTCTCATGGCTCTTTGTGTCTCCGCCTGTCCGTTTCTCTCTCCTGCGACATTATCGGCCGTGTTGCTCTCGGCAGTAATTTATAACTCCTCCACTGTAATCCTCCATTCCAGGGATGTAACAAGGCCTCTTAAGATGCTATTGATTTTTATTTGATTAAACGTCTGGCAGGTTTGCAGCAAATTAGCACGAGTTTAATCAAATCACAATCAATATCTAATTAATAATCTCCAAACACACATCTCAGACTAACTCTGCTAAAATTCACAAGTGGAGGAAGATTCAGGATAAACATGAAGGGAATAACAACAATAAACCCTTAATTGTACAAATATATGCTTGTTTACCCCTAATTATTCATTTATTTGGAAGTTTTTTAATTTATTGCTGAAGTTTCAAAAAATGTGCTAATTAAGGTTTTTGTTTATTATGAGTAGGAGGTAAATCTGGCATAAATATTTAGTGAGTTCAGTTTTTTAGGATTTCAAGCTGGCCTCAAGCGGGAAACTGGTAGTTTTCCTGGAATGCCCGTTATTCTTTTGAGTCCGAGAGAGGAAGGTGAGGATCGGTTCTTTCTTACCTTCACTTTTTACTTTTTGTTGAGCTGGATTTTGGATTTTACCCTCAGTTACAATCACACCAAGTTTTATCTACAGCTGATTTTTTTTTTTGTGTGTGTAATTATGGTTTGGATTTATTTTTAAAAGTAAGATTTTCAGTTTTGTGGCCACTTCTTAGTGAGATGTCAAGTTTAGAAACATTTCCAGTTAATTTTTTAACATCTTGTTTATTTATTTTGTTGTTTTCCACAATTAGACAATAAGCAAACTATACAAAGAAAAGCAAACTATCGCAGCTGCACTGAGGACACATCAGAGAAGCAAAAAGGAAGAACATCATTTTGATGTAAATATAATTTTTTAAAATCAATCAATTATTTTTGATGAGTTCTTACTCTTCTGTTGTAAAATAAACCTTGTATCACACCACCAATGGCGTGTTTTATAACATCAACATTTTTAATCTGTCTGTTAAACTGATGATCTACAACATCAAAAAATTTGTTCTTCGTTCTCAGGTTTACTGATTAGAGACTCAAACATGCCGTAATCATGGATAAAGTTTGGCCAAATAATCCTCAAAAAAAGAGACAGAATTGGATTTAAAATAGATTAGCAGAATTAAAACAACTGAAACTGACAGGAGCAAAGAGCCTGAAGGAAGTTCAGAACAGACAATAAACTACCACACAGAACTGGGTCAGGAGACCACAAACCCAGACGCCTGCTGGATAAGGCAGGTAGAGAAGTTTCCCATAAACTTCTAGAAGAGAAATGCTGATTTTCTGCAGTAAAGACCTCCACCAAATGGAGAAGCCAGAGGAGAATCTTCTGGTTTGTGGGAGAACAAGTCTAGAGGAGTGATGCAGCAGGAGGAGGTCTATCAGTCTTATCAGGCAGAGAACGATCACAGCGATCAATCCTGTTTGGATGAAGACATAAGAGGGTTTAAAGTTAAGCTAAACTGTATGAAGGCTTTTATTTTGGTGGGGATGAGTGAAGGAAGCATCCCCTCCAGCGGAGCCACTTCAGCCTCAAAGTTTAGCGGAGTCACGACGGACATCTCCCATTGGATTTGAATGGGAAGCACTCACATCAGATGCTGTTGGGAGAGGTAAACCTGCCCCCCCACCCCACCCCCCACTGGACATCAATCATTTTTATGGGCCGCGAGTAAGAAGGCCTTTTCGAAACAGTGAAGTATCACTTTGGTCATCACTACCAAAATAGGACAGGGTGAGAGGCGGTGACTGATGTTTCTGTGTCAGCGGAGATTTACTGCTACTCTCTGGAAAAGCTGAACATTTCACTACAACAAAACCAAATCAGTCCTGAAAGTCTGCCGCTGTGACCTTAATGCCGGCCCAGGTGCCTCTTTGGTTGATGCCATCAAGTACTGTATGAAGGACTGAATGTCCACCAAAGACATACCCAAAGATGGAGAATATTTCATTGTGTGGTAAAAAATAGAAAATTGCTCTAAAAATAACTTATTCTATATTTAATTCTTGTGTATCCAAAGATGTGAGAGTTGTTCCTAAACGGTCTTTGTCTCCAAACGTAATTTATAGTACAGGCCAAGAATGCAACAAGAGCCTTATTTAAAGTAATGAAGGCTCGGTGTAGTTCATTAAATATTCGGACCACTCTGAATGGAAATGGAGATTATTGATATTTCAATCCACACATATTTTAATGCATTTGAAATTTGGTTTCGGTTCTTGTTGCTCGTAATTATGGTGATGTAACCAGCATGAATCACTCGACTGAATTTGTTTGACAGATGGTCTTTTGTGTGCCCCCCCCCCCCCAATACCCATCCTTGATGTAGAATCCAAACAGTTTCAGAACCCAAATGTGGAGAAGACTAAAACAGAACTGACACAAAGATGGACAAATCCATAGATTTTTTAAAATGTAAATCCTTTTTTAATGACTTTTATGGCCAAAAATGTTAATATAATAAGATTGAACGCCTTAGTTTGTTTTTTCTGTTGTGCTCTTGGTTTTGGTCATGTTCAGGTTGCTGTTCTCCCTGTCAGTCACACCAGGTTTAGGTTATCAATTATCTACAGCTGTCTTGGTTTGTGTTAACTTCCCTCTCTGTATTTAAGTGTCTGGTTTTCCAGGTTGTCTCCTCTGTCACATTTTGGCTCTCCACGGTTTAAGTCTATGTTTAAGTCTACCTATGAAATGTAGACATATTGAAAGTCTTTGGTCTCCTGCATGTTGGAGCCTACACCACCAGTTCCTGAAATATGTATTTATTTAAATGTATTTTAAAACTAATACATTTAAAAAGGAAAGTGAGGTTCTCATTTGATCCAGTCTCTTCCTTCTGATGTTTTTTTTATTTTTTTTTTTTGCTTTTGCAAATGGGAAAGCTCACCTAAACTTTGTTTTAGGCAAAACAAATCCTGGTCCTTTTTAAACCAAGGGTGTTGTTCTCTTGCAGATGAACTCTGGTCTGGTTCACTTCAGTGAGAATGCCGATGGATTTATCACAGCCCAAAGGGAGAAGATGCCAAACTGTGTGAACCTGAAGAAGTAGGAATCATGAAAAAGTTATAGTTTTAGTCAACAACGCCCCAAATGAGTAGCCACTGAAACTTGATTGACAGATTGATCCACCTCGAGCAAGTGACATGCCCAGTTAAACCCTGCTTGCACAACGCCCTCGACGCAGAAAATAGTCCTCTCTCTTTGGCTGTATTGACACATTAGGGGTTGGGAGGTAAACCATCAAATGGTTTCTGGCTGTGACTGCAGACTCCAGTGATGGTGGTTAAGTTGATATTTGAGAAAATTCCTACGACGCTGAAGTTGGCTTCCGATTCACAGCTTCCGATTCGCGAGAGCGTTCCGCTGTGTTTTTCGAACTCAGACCACCTAAAAACAGGTCCTGTTAAAAAACTACTGTACCTAGACAGTTCAAACCAGGATTAAATTATGCTTTAGATAGTAAAGAATAAATTAAGCATAGTCTCTGATTTGTGAAAGCTTTTATTGATTTGTGAAAATGTGAAATAGTAGGATTTTATCGCATTTTTTGCACTCTGACCATCTATAAACAGGTCCTGTTCAAAAACGACTGTACCTAGACAGTTCAAACCAGGATTACATTATGCTTTAGATAGTGAAGAAACAATTAAACAT
>NC_050514.1:33553754-33583325 GCF_002922805.2 Oryzias melastigma | reverse complement strand
ATGTTTAATTGTTTCTTCACTATCTAAAGCATAATGTAATCCTGGTTTGAACTGTCTAGGTACAGTCGTTTTTGAACAGGACCTGTTTTTAGATGGTCTGAGTTCGAAAAATGCGATAAAATCCTACTATTTCACATTTTCACAAATCAGTAAAAGCTTTCACAAATCAGAGACTATGCTTAATTTATTCTTTACTATCTAAAGCATAATTTAATGCTGGTTTGAACTGTCTAGGTACAGTAGTTTTTTAACAGGACCTGTTTTTAGGTGGTCTGAGTTCGAAAAACACAGCGGAACGCTCTCGCGAATCGGAAGCTGTGAATCGGAAGCCAACTTCAGCGTCGTAAAATTCCTGCATTTTGTAGAACAAGCACCAAATCTAGCATGGATCTACCTTTGGATCCACTCTTTCAGAAAAGTACAGTATCCACGAGAAAAATCAAAATTGGCAGCCATTTGTAAAGATGTTAAAAAATGTTGAAAAATATTCAATGTCTATTTGCCCCAGTCTCAAAAAATATGTTGTTTTTGCAAAGGTGAGTCTAAAAATACTACTGCATGGATTATATAAAATCAGTGTTAATTTCGTTGATTAATAAAACTAGGCTAGCCAAAATAGCTAGCATGTGGCTAAAAAATTAGCTAAACTTAGCCTTAAAATAGCCTTAAAAGCCTAAATAAGCTAAAACAGCTAGCATGTAGCTGAAATATAAGCTAAACTCCAACATAGCCTAAAAAGAGCGCCGCGGAAAAAGTAACAAACATCCGTTTGAGCTGGAACTTATTAAAGACAGGCAGTGTTGGGACTAACGCCGTTTAAGTATAACGGCGTTACTAACGGCGTTATAAATCAAGTAATTTAGTAATCTAACTAATTACTTTCATCCTAGCTGTAACGCCGTTATAGTTACTTCGTGTAAATCGCGGCGCGTTACTTCAAAGTTTGATGATCTTGCTGGAGCTGGGCGCTTCGCACCCGAAAGTTGCTTGTGTTACGCGCCCCAAGTTGCATCAAGATACATGAGAAAATCCGGTTTCTTTTCAAAATATAACCAGTTTTTCACAATAAAATGCCACGATTGACAAATGTGATCATGTTTTTGTATCTAAACAGGCGGTAGACACGGATATAAACATTACAATCACAACACAAACGTGCAAACGAGTTACTTTGCCAAGTAACTAATTACTTTGAAGATGCAGTAATTGAGTTACTAACTCAATTACTTTTTGGGAGAAGTAACTAGTAACTATAACTAATTACTTTTTTGAAGTGAGATGCCCAACACTGAAGACAGGACACAACTGGAAGACATACGGTATTCTGTATCTAAAATGTAAGGTGTTTTTTTTTTTTTGCTGATTATCACTGAAAAAGGGGATGAATTGAATGTTGGTGTTAGTCTGGGGCGGAGCTGTCAGAGCAGACTCTTCCTGGAGGGAGCTTTTGGCATCGATCTTACGTCGGCACGTTTCCAACCGCTCGTTTTCATGGGTATGGGAGGGGCTGCTGCAGACAGTGCAGGTTTTTAGAGGATTACTCCTAAGTGCATGAACGGATCAAAATACCGCTCTGCAGTTCTTTATAGTGAGGTATGAACAGTAAAATGCATTTTAAACCTCAAACTAGAATTTTCTTGGTAGGACCTCTTTAAATGACTTTACTCTACATAAAAATATAATTTGTCAAAATTATACAAGTTAGAAATGAGCTTAAGATAACATTGGCCATTAATAACAATAAAATAAAATGATCTGGAGGGCCGGATCCGGCCCCCGGGCCTTAACTTTGACATATGTTGAAGATGGTCTTCTCAGATTCTGGTTTCCTCAGTACAAACTTACAGGCTTTGCTGTTATACAGTCACGAAAAAGTATTTTATTGGAATAATCTTGGATTATAACAATTGTTATTATTGTGGATAAATTAAGACTTTTTTTTTTTCACCTTAAGACATTCCAGGTCATTTTATAAGTAAAGTTAATTAATAAGTAAAGTTAATTAAAACTGAGACTAATTGTTTTTTTTTTCAAAGCCTTTTTTAGGCCAATAGGTTTTTATTTACTTTAAATCATCTTTAAACATACTCAATAAAAAGCATTTCCATGTCAAACTGATGGTTTCATTTAAAAGAATGATTTGGGTTTTGAGGATTGAGTGAACACTAACAGTTTACATCATTCCTGACAGTTGTTTTGTCCATCAACGTCCCCATCTAGCTGCAAAGGTTAAATCCCAGTAAAATGGGGCAGAAAGGGGAGATTTTTCTGCTTATGTTTTCGTTTTTCTCCTACAGCCAACAGAAAAAGCCAACCTCAATTTGTGTCAAGTGTCCTTTTACAACCTTGGGATTAAAGCTCTAAAGTGGCGTCTGTCAGGATCCTTGACGCCCTGGGGCTCCCCGCTAACATCTGAGAGCCAACATTGCGTTGTTAAGTATCATCTCCCATCATGGCGTGTCAGCAGAGAGGAGACGGGCTGATGAGACAGGCAGCCATCACAGCAGCTGACAGCACTGATTCTTGTCAAGAGCGCCTCACGCACGTCCGGGGTCGATCGAAGATGACTCCACGCCTCTCGTAGCTAAAAGTGGATATCCAATCCAATGTGCATCACTGGAGTATTTGGTGGGGGCTGAGAGCCTGACAGTTTATCGTGAAGCCCGACTTATGAAGATGAACAAAAACCTGGTTTATATTGAGTTTTAAACAGCAGTTGGAAGTCGGTCGCTGATCTGACAGCAGCCATCATGATACAATACTCCAAATTCTCTGATAACATCCTGAAGAGTGTAAAATGTCATCTCCATCTTCGTGTGAGCTGGCAGTAGGTAGTTTTTCCTGAGGTTGTAATCTGTCATCAGAACGCTTCTCTTTTTATAGACATGAGGGCAGTTTTAACTCAAACATACATCTGTCTGTTTGTGTTTATCGCAACCTGCTCAACCTGACGTTATCTTCAAGATTTTACGAGCAAACGTAGAAAGATGTGGAATTTAATTCAGCGGTAAATAGAAATAACAGTTTTTCCTGGAATTGAGTCGAAATGTTTTGGTTTAATGGACATTCGGATGTTCCTGTTTTCACTGGACATTTAGGCAATTAGACTCAGAGTCAGCAGTGGCAGCCAGAGGTCATAACAAAGTAACATGATGGTAAGAACTGATTACCAAAGTAAAAGTTTGGAATTTGGGGTCAGAACCGATTCAGATCTGAGTTTCAGTCTCACGGTAAACATTTAACACCTGAGGCTTAAACACCAAATCTTTAACATACTGTAACTATTCAACCGTTAACATAATAACATAATAAAATGATGTTTAAATGTTTGTAGAAGAATAAGTGCAATATTATAGGATGAAAACAAAGATTGATGTAGATTTGGAAATCTGAATGCCTTTGGTACGCAATACGGAGGTGATTGATTGATGAGGGCAACAGCCAATCAGGATGAAGAACACCGTGCACTGCAGAGAGAAAGGGGGGGAAAAAGTAACTTGATTTTTTTTCAGAGAACTGCGTTCATGGCACCAATGTTTGATCAGAGTAGGAAGAAAATGTGTGAGTTGTTCAAATCTGAGGTAAAAATGATTGTATAAACTGTACCTTGAAACGGGAGTCCCAAACTCCTGGGCTGCTGACCGGTACGGTTTATGGGACAGCCGGTGAACAAAACAAACATTTTTTTATTAATTTATAATTTGATTCTGAAGTAGTTTGTAACCCATCTGCTACTTCTTAAAGCAAAAATAAAACCTTCAAGTTAGCAAAGGGAAAAAAAAAAAAACATCTTTGAAAATTTCTTTTGGCAAAAAAAAAAAGACTCAGACAGGAAACAGAAGAAGGGTCTTTGATTTCAAAATAAAAGAGAGCTCACTTTAACAGACAAAAACCAGGAGTCTTTACTCCAAGAATAGATTTATTATGGCCATTGATCCAACCAAACACAATAATAATGAAGAATATTCAGGAATTTGCTGTCTAATGTGACAAGAATGCTGTTGATAAAGTTTTTCAAACAATGGATTCACATTTATTATTGTAATTAAAATTAAAAAAATTTTTTTTAGCTTCTTTGACGATTCTGGGTTTAGGATCTATATCACATTTTAGTGGTTACTACATGAAATCTAGTAAAGTTTAAAGGTGATGCAAATATATTACCGAGGATATTTCAAACGTTACCCCTTAAAACTCCAAGGAAACAAGATGATTATAAAAAAGGACCTCCACTGGAGCCGTGAACAGGTCGTGGGCTGAGTGGTGATTGTTGCATTAAAATAAGAAATGTGTGCAGATGTTTCACAAATTGATACAGAATTTAAGACCCTTCTATCCCTCCTGAAGCTGTGCAGCTGCAAACATGCTCTTAAAATGAATGTTTTTGAGAAAATGGGAGTTTTTTATGAAAGTTTGTCCATTTTACGTACAGGGAGTCACATGACGTCACAGCAGCTGTCACCACTTTGGCTCCTCCCCTCTCTGTCACCTTTCCTTTTTTCCCTCAGCGCTGTCAGCTCTCCTTATCACTCAAGGCCCCGCTAATTCACCAGCGAGGTCGCACTGATAAGCTGCCCCCCCGCCTCTGCAGACGGATCCTCTAACATGTGTCTGTCTGCGAGTGACACAGTCACTCTGGGATTTAAGGGCATTACAGATGTGAGATAAGGTAGGAGTGAGAGCGGAACTCCGTCTGTGGCTGATTAACCATCATTCACTGCTGTTGTCGTCCTGAAGATTCCTGATGACCCCACAGCTGAACCGGAGAGCGATTCTCCGGATAAGACGGAGTCTTTTTGTTTTGCTTGCAGAAGGGAACATGTGATCATATGTGCCTGGGAGCATGTCTGAGTCTGTGACAACAGCCTCGGGCGTTTCGTCTGTACTGTCTTGGAAATGCTAAGTCTGTGTGTTTGGTTGGAGACTTTTCTGCTCTGTTTCCTTCCTGTTTCCATCATTTAGCCTCAGTAAAAAGATCCGTCTCAAGGTTGCGCCCCTGTGCTGCCGTCCTTTCCTGAAGTCCAGGGAGGGAAAGCAACGTCTGCTGCATATGCAGGCATTAAAAAGCAATGAAACACGAGAAGAGCTTCATTAGCTGCTGCAGAGGTCGGCATGCACGGGCAAAGTACGGTGGCCCTGAAGGTCAAATCACTTCAACGCTAAAACAGATTAAGAAATTTAAACAAAATTCCAGAAACTAAAACTTAAACGTTGCAGGAGCAGCTCCAAAACTCTGGAACGATCTTCCAATTCATGTTAGAGTCTTCATCATCACCTGTTTGTAAGTCCTCCCTTAAAACACATTTTTAAAAATGTTTTAGTTTCCTCTTTTATTTATCTACATTTCAATGTGTTTTCTTTTATTTCATGTTTTGCTTTATCAATGTTACTTTATGAGCATTTTCTTGTTCATATAATAATCAAATTTTTATCTGATTCTTTAAATGTTTTTCATTTTACTGCTCAAAAAGTTTATTATTATTATTAAAATGTAAAAATATAATTCAGAAAACAAAAGGAATTTAAAAAAACCAAACAAAATGTTAAACAAAATAAGAAAGCGTTAAATGGGACCTCACAGATTCAATGATGATTCATATAAAAAGCTGTTTGTTAAAAACAAACATCATCATCCAATCAGGGATTTCACATAATACCTATCTTTTCTGGGTTTTTTTAAAAAATTTTGTTTCATTTTTAAAAATCTCTTTTTGATTTGGGGACATTAATATAGTTTTCTGAAATGTTTCCATCTTAAAAAAATGTCGAAGGAGAAAACGGCCAAAAAGAGGACAAAACTTTCGGTTTGGGTCTTGAGGCGGGAACAGTGCTGGTCGGACACTTGCTTTTGTCGTAAGACCTTTTTCGTCAATCATTGGGTGATGACAGAAGCTCCGCCCTCATGGGTCCATTCCATTTTTCTACGGGCCCCAACCAACGGGGAACCACAAATGGTTCCAGTCAGTCCAGCTCAAAGGATCCATTTTGTAACGGAAACGGTAAAAGTCCAGTCCGGCCCGGCTCAGTGGAAACGAGGCATGAGAGTGTTGGAAAAGAGGCCCAACCAGGCTCACCCGCTTTTGGAATTGACTCAGCGCTTGAGGGCAAGGACTAGAACCGGCACCAAGGGGACACGGACATCCTTAGGCAGTTGTGAAGTGATCCCATGATCTCATGGTCTTACCAGAGATCTCAGGAACACCTTCCCAAGGGCCCCACCCCCACCAGGAGATGGGGTAGGGGACAGAAGATCAGAGGTCCCGCCTTCCTCATGTAATATGTGTCAGAGTGGATTGTTGAGGCATAAAGGGTGTTTGGAATAAAGGATGTTCTGCACTGAAAGAACATCTCCTGATTGCCCAAACACCCTCTCGCCAAGGGGTCCTACATGTCTAAGGTGCAGCTAAAGAAAAAAAACTAACTTAATTCCCTTAAAGGGCAGGGATCCCCAAACTATGGCCCACGGGCCATAGTTTGGGGATCCCTGCTGTCAAGGGTCACAGGGTTGCCGTTGAGCTGGGGGGAGGGTTAACTGTCGGCCATTTTGAAATAAAAAAACTGAAATACAAGAGCTTATGGAGCCGTATGTGAGGCTGAGAATACACGAGTAGCAGGGTTTGTGTCATCAATAGTTCTAGTTTGTGAAAGTTGACGTCTTTGTCCAGATGTTTGAAACATTTTCATTCATTCCGATGAGTCATAGTTGATTTTGAGGACAATCAGAAAGACCCCAAAAACAAATTGGACATAGGAAGAGTCAGAACCACCTCTCACAGTGAGACGCTGCCTTTAGGGAAACAGTCAAAAATGAATCTGACAGTGAGAACTTCTGCACAGGTCAGTGTTTATTAGAACAGTCATAACAGGAAATGAGATTTGTTGCGGCTGAAGTTCAAACTCTGAAAGGCGTGGGAGGAAAGTTCCAGCTGAACTTTGGTAACGATGCCTCACAGCTTCAATACTGAAGCACCACCTGAGCTCGTGAGTCAACAGATCCTGCCCTGGACACCCATGTGGAGCTCCAAATGCACCATAAAAGAATTCCCCACAATGCACTTCAACTTCTTCTCCCCCATCAACATAATTTGTCTTTGACACGAGCAAGATGTTGCACAAGCAGCGAGGATTTATGGATTGCTCTTTACAAGCACATGACAGCGGAGCGGTGCAGGACGAGCGCTGTTCTCGCCGCCGCTCTGGCAGTCAGATCCGTATTCTCATGCAAAGCTAACATTTGCCTTTATAATGGATTTCTGCTTTATTCTATTATTTCAGAGGAACACAGAGTCTCATCTCCTCATTGTGTAGATGTATAGGTTAATGCTGTTATGGCATTTTAGCAAAAGGCCAGTGTGAGTACCTCTCTGCCCCGGCATGAATAACTGCCAGCAGACTTCAGAAGTCACTGGGAACGTGGGGAAAGGAGCCTAAAAAATCTCATTTTTAACTGCAACACAGAAGATTTAAAAGAATTTAGTCAAACAACACAACGTGGACACGGCCAAAAATCATGGATGAATCCACCAACGGACCGCTGTGCCGCCGTGCCGCTCCGCCGTGCCGCTCCGCCGTGAAGCTCCGCCGCCTCCTCAGAGACCTTTAGAGGGCCATCCCATCATTTTCTTAAGTCTTTCAGAGCAAAATATCCGTGTAAATCACGTGTGTCAAAGTCCCGGCCCTCCAGATCATTTTATTTTATTATTAATGACCCGATGTTATCTTGTGCTTAATTCTAACTTGTTTAATTTTGACAAAATATATTTTTTATGGAGAGTAAAATATTGAAAGTTATTTAAGGTTTAAGTTGATTTGTTCTGGAATAATATTCCTGTTTTTTTTATTATTCATAGTTATGTTAAAAGTTACATTTTAAAAATGTAGTTTTAGAGTGTTCGACAAATGTTTTCCTGTTTGGCCTTTTTGTTAACCAGATTTTAGTTTTTGAAATGTATTCGGAAATTATTTCATTTGTAGTTATTTACCAGTATTTTCTCCCAAAACGATGAGCTAAACCTTCAATATAGTTGTTTTTTGTCGTTGATTTAACATGTTTTTGTTGCTGTCACTACAAAGCTTGTTTTATTTTGAAAGGCCCTCGTGTTTCAACAGATGAAGCTGATGATGAACCTAATAAACGGCCCCGTTACTGAGGCCACAATAAAACAGACACCGCGGTGAGCTAGTGTCCACTGTGGAGGAGTTTCTTTGATTTTATGCAGCAATATTAAAGGATAAATCAACCTGCCTGCCACTTTTTATCGGATTACCAACAACAAAAAGGGCATAATGCAGGACAAAGTCATGACTGTAGCTGCTGATGGACACATTAAGAATCATTTTGGGTTTTTTTTTCTGTTTTCTTTCATTCTTCTGGGCTTTGTAACTTCATTCCCCACATTACGGTTGTGTTCTTTACCTTCATGTTATGTTGGTTCTGAATGGAGAAACCAGAAGGCGTTCAGCAGGATTCCCAAACCTCTTAAGTTCTCCAAAGTTCTGTTGAGGAGAAACGACCCGGATCAGCCGGAGGTTGAACGTTCTCATGGACAGACGGACAGCAGCTTCACTCCCTTCATCGGTAACAGGCGGATGGTTTAAACTCTGACCTGAGAACAGAAAATCCAAACCACTTCACCACCGACCCGCTTCTCTTAGCTTCTCTCAACACGGACTTCCAAGAACTTCATTGTGGATTTGATGTTTCTGGAGGTTGTTTATGGAGTTTACTGAGTTTGTGGTCCTCATCAAGCAAACCCACAGCAGAATTTATTTTTTAATTAGTCAAAAGATGAAAACATTAATAATTGATGGAACTGAATTAAAGCCAGACCTTTTCATTACGACCACAAACTTCTTTGAACTGATTCACTGTTCAGGTCAGATATGACATGTTTTTATTCTCGGATACAGAAAAGTATGAATTACCTTTTGTTAAGTAATGTGAGACACGATTAAAATCTTTTCTCCAAAAACACATTTATTTTTAGAAAAACTCCGACACAGATTCCCAGGCTGGGTGTTTTCAGCAGGCTCCTGGTCAGTCAAAAAAAGCTTTATGTTAAATGTATTTATGAAAATGTCAACAATAAAGCTGCATGGAACAACAAGCATCCACAGTTTTATTTCTGTAGACGACAATAAACTGCATCCACTGCTGTGTTACTCAAAAAATACATTTACATCTGGTGAGTGTTAAAAATATTACAGTGACAAAACTTTATTTTTACCTTTTTCTCTGCACTTAAAACGTAAAAATATGTAATTAAAAATATTAGTTTTTATCAATGAGGATTGACACAGAAGAAGGAAGTTGTTTTATTCACTACACTGTTTATTTTGATGTTTTCTTTCTTTCAATTCAGTTTTAGGTTTTTGCTGTGAATTTTAGTGCATTTTATAAACAGTTTAAGCTGCTAATATATTGAAACATATCTATTTTGTCATTAAGGATAATACTAAAAATGACAGTTTTTCATAAGGTGGAAATATGCTTCATTTTTTACCATTTGGTGAAGTTTGTCACATTCTTCAAATGTTGTGAGTCCTTAAAGTTTAACAGAAAATGGGAATAAAGTCAAACAACGTTTTTTTCCTTGATAAATCTAAATATAGTAAATGTCAGTTCTGTTAAAATAATTTAATCTAATAGATTTAGTAAAGCTTATTTTGGTTTAGTAGATTTTAATAAAGTTTTTGATTTAATTCAACATAACTGTTAGATCAACATTATGAAATTAAGTTAACTGAACATAGATACATTAATTTATATTTAATTACCATAGTTACATCTGAATTATTTAAAACTTCTTATTTGAATTAAGTGTATTATTCAGTTTATTTTGAATGAACCCAATTGTTTACCTTTACTTTAATAAGTAAATACAACATTTCATTTCCTAAGAGTTCAGCTGGACAGTTTTACTGTAATAAAGATCAAAGCTGTTGTTAAAGATTATTTTTTACATAAAAGCTTTTATTTCTTACAGAGGACTATTAGTCATACAGGAATTAAACATTTATTTTAGCATTTAAATGTTTACTTTTGATAAAACATGGTAGAGTAAAAAGCTCAATGTAAAGAAAATCTGAATAATGATTTTTATTTTTGGTAAATCTGTTTTAGAGGAAAAATACATTTTTTTGTTCTAGTTTATTGAATAGACAAACAGAAGTAGTAAATGTTAACATATTTCTGTTTAAACAATTACAGTAAAGTTCCCATTGTGGTTTAAATACTGAAGCAAACCATATTTTCTATAAGCAAATAGCTTTTCAAAGTAAAACTTTACAGTAATTTGATTTTTTTTTTTTAATTAAGCAATATGATCAATCGTTATTAATCACAAAAATGACTAAAAATTGATATTTTCGCAGCACTAATAAAAATAAAATGAAGAGCAGCTATTTTACCAGAAGCTTATAGACACTTAAAAAGAGATTCTGACCCAGAGGTTGACCTTAAACGAAGACATCAGGCGTCGCCGTCGTGAATCTTTGGTCCATTTTACAACATCCATGCCTCACGCTCTGAAATGACTCATATCTGGGGATGTAGGGCGTGAGGAGGTCACTGGAGTCTTCAGGACAGCTTCTTCTCAACAGTCTAGTCTTCATTCAGTTTGGCCCACAACTAAAATTACATACCAGATATTTCGACCAAACTATAACCCAACAAAGTCGTGCATGTCAGCACTCGGGGCAGCCACTTCATACCAACAAGAGCATTTAATAAATAATAAAAAAAAAACATTTCCATTGCATTTTTGCAAAAAAATCAATTTCAATACGGCCCAACAATCACCTCCTTTAAAAAAACTATTTTTTTTCAATAAATGCAAGTTTTTTTGAAATTCATTAAGAGAATTTTAAAAAAAATCCAGAGTTAATAGAAACGCAGCTTTTGTGTGGAGTGTGTTTGAATTTAGTAGAAGTGTTAAAGAACAATAGACCCTCTTGATTTTGGATATTTACTAAGATAAGATCAGCTCAGTTTAAAAATCTTAACATAAATGAATAAACAGAAGCCTAAGAGCCACATTGGAGGTAGAAACGAACCCCTTTTGGCTCCAGCGGCTCCAGTTACAGACCTCTTGTTTTGTCGACCACTTCCTGTGAGGAGAACTGTCACTATGGATGAGCCAAACCAAGATCTCCATATTTAACTCTTTAACTTCCTGCTCAACCAAATGGTGAGACACATTTGGAAAACATGTTTTTAAAAATAGTGATTGTATGTATTATTCCCCAAAGTACGGCAGCCCTAAAGGGACATTGAAGGAAAAAAAAAAAGTTGTTTTCATTAAAATTGAAGTTTAAATATATATTTTTCTCAGGTTAGTAACTGGTACCATCCAGATAATAACCAGAAAAAAAATGTACTTCAATTTTTATAATATTTTTTTCATTTACTATCTGGTGCGCACCAGTTTCTTTTTATTTCAAAAAATTGAAGTAAAAAAAGAAATGTCTGGATAATAACTGGTGCGCACAAGATAATAACCAGAACATTTTTTTACTTCAATTTTTAGAAAACATTTTTTTTTTCAGTTCCTATCTGGTCCGCACCAGGTTCTAACCAGAACATTTTTCTATCTAAAAAAAAAAAAGTCTGAATAGTAACTGGAGCGCACCAGATAGTAACTTTTACAGAACCCCAGAGTAATTTTAGAAAAAAAAAATAAATACATTGAATTAACTTTTTTTAATTTATTTTTTATTTGTAAACTTCAATGTCTCTTTGGTGGACATAAGCAGCTGGGAAAAAAAGAAAAAAAATGTTCATGATTTTTTCTTCTTTCTTGGGTAGTTAAAGGGTTAAGAGGTTTTGTGGGATATTAGAAAAAAAGGTCTTCATCTTCTCCACTTTTATTAGGTTGAACTTTTATTCCGTATTTTATTTTTTAATACCAGTTTTGATTTCTGTCCGTTTCCTCCAACTGATCTGTGTTGTTTCGGTTCCATAATGACACAGTTTTTAGTTCCAGTATTGATGAAATAAAAATCCACCTTAAAGACGTGCCGTCCCCCTTAAGTCCCTTTCAATTTGACAACATCAGGGCACAAAATAAAAAAGAACCAAAGCACAACATTGAAGCTCTGCTCTCCATCCACATCAGCTCTGAATAATACATGTTTACTGGCTTATAAACATAATACATTAGTCAGTGAAGCTGGAGGTGTGTGTGTTTATGTGGCTCTTCAGATTAATTAAACATGAAGAAATGCTCATTTCTAGCATTTGACTGACACTAAAGGTAAAAATAAATAGGTTATCAATAAATAATTGACTGGAAGATGGAAATGTTCATGTCTGAGCCGCCGCTCTCCGCCGCTGGAAGTGAAGTGTCCACTGTGTTGTCTCGCTTTGTCTCTGACAGCTGTGTTGTGCAGATTAGGAGGCGGATGGAGGCACTGCGCGGGTGCTAATAGGCTAAGCAGTGCTTTTCCAGGCAGAAAACGGGATGCAGGAACAACACACACACCCAGCCCGGCGTTTTGGGTGACGGAGAAAAGGCAGAAGAAGCCACTCCACACTTAGTGCCGACTGGCACTTTGAATCAGCCTCAAACACACTCAAACTTCAGGCCACATTTGTGAGGCTGCTGCGTGCGCTCTGACTCCCACACACATGGGGGGGTATCCTTCACTGTTTGACCGTAGTAAAGGAGCTGCCAGTCACTTGCAGGGAGGCTCATAAATCAGCAGACGCAGGGAAGTAAAAGAGTGAAATACTCTCAGATCTTCATCCACCTAATCGGAACACACAACCAAATAAACCGTCACCTTGGAAGACCTCCATCAGCTTTTACTGGAGCACCTCTGCACCGACCAGGACACCAGCAACACGGTTCCTCCATTACTATTCGGATGAAATCTCCCTTTTTTAATTTATTCAACAGTTTCCTAAGTCGTGTTTTCTTTTCACAGAACGAAGAGTGATGAGAGTGAGAGGGCAGACTACTTTACTACAAAGTTGATTGCCGATTCATAAAGGGTGGAATTGTCCTGTCATTCAGAATCAGGCAGCAGTCACATGTGGCTCCACTGCTGGAGCTTCATCATGACCTTGATGTCCATTTCACTAGTAAACTACCTGAGGAACCTGCAGTGACCTGTCCTTCATGGTCTCTAGATAGGAGAAAACGCTGCCCGGCAGAAATGAACCATTTCCTAAAGTAACGAAACACTAATTAATGAAATAATCCCAACAGGACGTTTTCCAGAAGTCAGAAAATAACAAATAAAATGCATGTATTAGAACAGAGGAGAAGACGAGTTTGAGAGAACCAGAAGCTCCAAAAAACATCTATTCATCTTCTTCCACTCATCCAGGACCAGGTCGGGGGCAGCAGTCCAAAGATACCAGACTTCTCTCTGCCCGGTCACTTCCTCCAGCTCCTCTGGGGGGACCCTGAGGTGTTCCGAGGCCAGCCGAGAGACGTAGTCTCTCCAGCATTTCCTGGGTCTTCCTCGGAGCCTCCACCCAGTGGGACATGTCTGAAACAGCTCCACATGGAGGCATCCAGACCAGATCCCAGAGTCACCTCAGCTGGCTCCGCTCAATGTGGAGGAGCCAGTTCTAGGATTCCCTCCTTGAACCGCCACCTTAACGTGGTGGAGGGGTTTGAGGTCTGTAGTGGCCTCAGGAGCGATCTGGGACTTCTGCTCCTGATAGGGTCTCCCATGGCAGACAAGTCCTAACAAGACAAGTCAGAGAGAGAGCGGTCCAGAACCCCTTCGTGAGTAATACTATAACGTTGTTCGGATTGGTGTCACCAGGGTCCCACCCTGGAGCCAGGGCTGGGGCTCGCCTGTATTTATTTTTGTTTCTATATTTTTTTACATCAGAGATTTACTACTTTCCAGAGAAAAACACAAAATACACAGATTTCCTTCATAAGGCGCCAGTCATTTCTGATCAGCATCATGTTGAACTACAAGAACTGTCAGGACACAGTTTCCCATAATGCATAGTATTGTAGTCATCAAGGCGCTTGCAGTCAGTCTAGCTTCCCTTCCATAGTTATGCGCCTTACGCCTGCTTCAACGAACAAGCATACGGCTATCTGTGATGCGCTGCTTCCAATGAGTTATTCATCACTAAAGGTGGCGTGCTAGCTTGTAGCGTACACAAAGTTGGCCGCCATGTTGGAATGGTAAAGATGTCTGTTAACTGCTGTGCTACAATTGTAAGAACAGATTTGGAAAAAACAAGAATGTGACTTTTCACTAGTAAATTATTGCTGTCAGCTGATAAAGGAGAACTTCTAGAAAGATTTTAGGAAGATCTGAGTGAGTTTAGTCTCCATAGTGAACGTTTAGGCTGATCTTGTAGCCTATTTAAAGTAAATGGCAGCTTTAAACTTTGTGATACTTCGTTTTCTGGCAGGAACTCCAATCTTTTCTGTTTTATGGAGGACGGCCGTGGTATTTGTATGACCTCAGATCCGACCAGAAGACCAGATTTTCCTCAGTAGCGGCTAGAGAAGAGCTCAGCGCTAAATCCCCAACCGGAGGGCGGACTGTGAAATGTAACGTACGGAAGACTGCCTTCCCGCTGTCGCACTGGTGGAAAGAATAATAGTTCAAAATTCATGTTAGTAAAGCCTTAAAGTTTAATGTCACTAGAGATTCTGTCCAACAGACTTCCTAAACACTTCCAAGTGACCAATTTAGAGGATAACAACAAGATTAATTAAACCTTCCTTCCCCATTTTTCCTTTCAGTCCATTTCATCCGTTTCCTTCCTTCCGCCAAAGGTTTCCTCCCTGATTCTGACAGAGCTCCTGTCTCTTCTTCACCCCAGCCCCCATCTCAGCTCCAAATCAGAGCAGTGGAATGAAATCTGAGGACTTCTGACGCACAGCCCGTCCATATCCCCGCTCTGTCACTGCCTTTCCACTCCTATTCTCATTAGGATAATGTGATTTTACAAAGTGGCAGAGTGGGGAGGGGAGATGAGGCGACAAACTGGACTGGCTGCTTGACGTCTCTCCACATCGGAGCTACTCATCCCGCCGTCGGATCTCCTGATTGGCGGTCCCGCTGAGTTGCGAGGAAGCGTGTCTTTTCCAGACAACCTCTGCAGCAGTGATGGTGACACACACGTATATGTGCACGTAAAGGGATGGCAGGGGAAAAGAAAATGGTGTCTAAGAGCTGCAACTGATGCACTGAAGTGCACGTGAAAACAGAAATTATGCAGAACGGTTTCATCGAGGATATCAATCAAAAACAAACAAGTTTGATGTCACATGGACATCTGTGGGCTGTCTGAAGAACATTTACTTTTTTGGCGACTTTTCGGTCCTTTTCACTCATTTCTAGGCCAGTCCTTGAACATATACATCTTTAACAAGTTTAAAAACCAGAATAGTTCAGTCAACAAATGAAGTAGACTTGAAAAGTTACACAAAACTTATTTTTAGGGCCATGAATGTTGACGCGTTTACTCGTGGGATTAATAAAACATGATAATTAGTTAATATTTATTAATCGCGTGATTAATATTTATTAATCGTGGTCAGGCGTCCTGCCGTGCAGCTGTGACATCAGTGTAATAAAACTCTCTAAAATAAACTTAGACTTTTTTCTATCTTCAGTGATTGAGATTTCATTAACATAATGTGGGATTTATTTTAGTTTTCAGATAAGTGGCTGGCAAATACTGTAACAAAAATAATAATAATAATAATGTCAATTAATCGCGATTAATTTTTTCCAGATTTGCGATTAATTTGTAAATTTTTTTTAATCGATTTGCGCTTACTTACCATTACATTTTGTGTAATTGTTCACTACAAACTGTCACCCGCAGCATGCCCATAGAAAAAAATGTCCCTGGACACATTCATGGCTGTTGTTGCTGTGGTAGAGCGGTTGACCTCTGATTACTGCAGAAGAAGATCGGAGGTTTGGTTTCCACTTTGTCCGCTGAAGTGTCAAAGTGTCCTTGGGCAAGACTCTGAGCCCTGCATCGCTGCTGTGAAATAGGGCGGGGAATCTCTGGGAACCTCACGATACGACGCGATACGCGATACATGGATCGCAATGTTAATATCGCGATACTAAAAATCATCTCTAATAACTCACAATATAGAACACGTTTTTGAGGAAAATATATCCCCATTTATTTTTTAGCTTAAACACAATCATAATAAACAACTTGTGTCTCATTTAGACACTTTAGTGCAACATTACTCAAATCAGTAAAACTGTCTTTGACACCAAGTGAATTTGAATTATCTGTAAAATTCTGTCTCAACAATAGTAAACATGAACAAAAATAATTCTAGTAGCTGCCAGACACATTGGTGCGATGCGCCCCCTATTTACCCCTGAAGGAACGTCTCCCCAAAGAATGACGAATATAACATTTTACAGCCTCTTCAAATGAAAAAATAAAAGATTGATACTTGGTGAGAACCCAACGAGAATCAATCACAGGACTAAATATCGCGATATATCACAATATTGATATTTTGGCACACCCCTAATGAGAATGGGACTTTTGGCTTTAAAAAAATGCTTTTATCATTTGAGGAATGTGTCTAAATTAAAATTAATTTGATCTAAATCTGATCTTGAGCTGATAATACGCTTTTACTTCATCACGTTTAGATTACTGTAATTCTCTTTTTACCTGTGAAACGTCTCCAAATGGTTCAAAATTCTGCTGCGAGACTTTTATCTGGAGCCAATAAACGCACATCTCACCCCTCTCCTTTCATCGTTACAGTCCTATTAGTTTCACAATAGATTCTAAGATTTTAACAGTTTTTAGGACTCTGCATGGACAGACCCCAGGTTACCTTTCTGACCTCCTGAGGGCCTGCACTCCTGCTCGTTCGTCGCGATCTGAAGCTTTGAACCCTTTAACCGTTCCAAAGACTCGTTTTAAAACCAACAAGTGATCAAACATTTCAGACAGATGCAGCAAAACTCTGGAACGTTCTTCTGCTATCACTATGTCAGACTGTGTTTTAAAAGTCAACTGAAGACGTTTCTTTTTAATAAAGCTTTTAGCTGATATTTTTATTTTATTTTACCTTCCTATCAGTTGCTTTCTGCTATTAGTATTTTATCTATTTTCTGTCTTCTTGTAGTATGTATTTTATGGATTTGTCTTATATTTTAGCTTTTGTGAAGCACTTTGACTTCTCATGGAGGCCTACAATCTTGACATTTTGTGGGTGTCCCGTACAGCTTCACCCATTTTCACTGTAATGGACATTGTGACAAAAGCTTTATGGGAACTTCTGCAACCGTCCAATCTGAACACGATTCCAATATGAGGAGCAGCAGAGTGGATCTCTATTGTGTTTGCAAGGATTATTTTCAAAAGATTTCACTGTGATCATATTCAGTCATTATCATTGTAACAGGAGACGAGGGAAGTGGGAACACCAGCTCACACTTCCTAAACCGTCAGCTGAAGCTGTGAGGAGTGTCTTTCTTCCACCTTCTCCCCACAGAGCAGATCCACACGTTTAATGATGACAGACGAGCAGCACCCGCCGACGGACACGACCCGCACGGAGAACGCATCCCGGTCCGGTCCGTCCATGTCCACCGCTCTCCAGAGGCCTACTTATGGGCGGGCATGAAGACTCATCCTGTGAGCGCCGCCGCCACGAAGCAAAAATAAACAGACAAAAACACGGACCGACATCAAGACGCGTCTGCGGCTGGAGCTGACAGCCGATGTTCAAATCACTGCAAGTGTTGCCTCAGTTGTTTGAGTGAATCACAGCTAAAGACGTCAACAATTTTACTTTTAATCCTTTCTTCATGACGGGTAAACACCCCCCCCCTTTCTCTCAAATTAATTAGTGGAGACGTTTCACAAATTAAGTTTGTCTGTTCTCTTCCTGCGACAGAACAAAATCTTTCAGAAGGACCCTTGTCCCTCTGCAGCCTGTGTTGGTGCTAACAACAGCTGTCACAAAAACTCTCTCTCTCTTTTTAACTTGCATAAACACATTACAGCCCCCCCCCCCACCTCCACTCTCTACGCAGGAAACTAAGTGGTGTTGCGAGGTCTGGAGCTTGACTTTGATAATCGTCAGATGACAGCTTAACAGCTCATGCAACCCTAATTAATGCTGCTTGAAATAAACGTGATGGTTGTTCTGTGTGGGACGAGGGGGGGGGACTGCAAAAAAAGTTTACCAGAATCAAATAAATTATTCAGGTGTAAGGGCTCAACCGTCGCAGGTGCGGGTCCACCTGACTGGATCGGGGCTCCTCGCCCCCCCCTCACCCCCCGTCTCCCTCTGCATCTGAATTATTTACACAACCTAAGAGGCAAACAGCGACTTATAAAAGCCATTATTATGTTTAATAATGACTCATACATGTCTCAGGGAGGGTTTTGTTTGAGGAGGCAGCGAACCTTTCAGATGAATGCTGCTTGAATATTCATCAGCTCCACGTCTTCACGCTCGCTTCAGTCTCCAGAAGTCTTCTGGTTGTTTCCAAACAGCAGCAGAGAGCAGCTCTGAGTGAACGCTCCTCCCCCTGGAGAGTCCATGGATTCTCAAACTCCGTCCTCAGCGGCTCAGACACGGCGGGCCGCGTCCTCACGCCAGAGGTCAAGCAGCTTTAAGAAAATAACGGCTCTAAACTTTTACTCAGTAGCAACTTGTTGATTTATCTCTTTATTTTCTGTGAACTGGATTCAACTTATTAACTAAATCAGAGGATTGATACGTGTTTCAGATGCAGTTAAAGTTAAGGCCACTAATGGCGTCGTACGTCTCACAGGCACCGTACGCCGCCGCTACCCCCTTTTGACCCGCCCTAACTGGCTGGGTGGCTGCCACGCCCCCTTTTGCTCCATCTGCCCCTCCCTCCCTGGTCAGGGCTGCATGTGATAAATAAATATCAAAAAACGACCACTTCTCTGTCAAAATGGCAGCCGTTTGTTGGTTTTATCCCCATAGCAACCATTTATTTATTTATTTATTTATTTGCTGCCTTGTGACTGCGGTTTTTGTTAACCACACTCCTAATATTTTGGTATTGCATGTTATGCTGTTTTGTTCAAGGATTCATTTATTCACTATCCATAATATTTTGGTATAAAACGCCAGAGTAACAGGAAAACTTAGGCGAGCTCGCCACGCTAACGCCTCGAAAAATCTAACACATTTAGAGCCAATATTTTCACCAAACAGCTTTCCAATGATGCTTAAAGAGTTCGGAGATTGAAATCCTAAGAAAGAGTTGTAGAAGGTTCTAAAGGTCTTTTTTTCCAATTTTTATTAAAGATGGATGCTTATTCCCAACACCAAAGGTCAATGTGTCATGGTTCAACCTGCTGCGTCTCCCTTCAACCACCAGAGGGAGCGCTCACCTGAGTTCTGAACTCTTCACCTGCCCTCACCTGGAGTAATCTTCATCAGCTGTTTCCCATCACCTCATCACTGCCATAGTATTTAGTCTGGCTTCTCACCACAGCTCACTGCGAAGTCTTGTTTGTCCTGCATACAGTCCAAGCGGTTTCTCCTATGCCTGTCTTCCTGTGTTTTGACTCCTGCCTGAATCCTCGACTCTCCGCCTGGCCCCTGTGTTTTGACCTCTGCCTGTTTTTCCGACCACGCCTTGCCTTGTCCTGTGTCTTCATTAAAACTTCTCGTTTGCACATGGATCCACACGTCTCCGCCTCTGTGTTACACAATGAAAGTTTGGTTGTAGTTTTTGACTTAACGTAGTAGCATGTAGTGAAATTTTATGAAGATTGCTCCAAAAAGTTTTTCTTTTATTGTGTCAAAATGTGAAAATCACAAGATTTCCCACTTTGACACAAAATGGCTGAAATTTTGATTCATAGGTGAAATAATAAAAAAAGAAATTGTGAAAATAATCTGGTATTTTCAGTCCACGACTACTGCAGAGCAACACTTTTAGATACGGGCAATTCGGACAGCTGCTCGGGGCGCTTGCAAGAAAAAAAAAATCGGCGCCGGTATGGGTCTCTGTTACGTTTTATCACAATGTTTTGAACTCCTGAAACCAGTGAATGGGCGCCCCCTGCAGGTGCACGTGCTCCTGTCAGCTGAGAAGGTGCAGGACAGGTGTAGGGCTGGGGATCGGTTATAATTCCCAGAAACGATTCGATTCACAAAAGCCTGAATCGATTAGATTACAATTTTTTTCAATTCTTTCGATTCTTCAATTCAAAGCAATTTTAAGTCTACACAATTATACACATTTGTTTAGAAATACATTAAAAATCTACTATATAATTTGAATATACTTATATTTATCTGATCCAGTTCACATATAATAAAATGTATCAGTGAAATAATGAGATTGTTAATATCATCCAGAGTTACATGGATTCTCTTAAGAGAAGTTCTAACTAAAATGTTCAGATCATTAACATTGGAAACATTGTTCTGCTTCTCTTGGAGGACGTTTCAGTTCGGCCACTAGGTGGCGATCGCACTATAGAAGTACACCTTTTTCCAGAAGAAGAAGAAAGTATGAGCAAAAAACGATCTGTAGACCACAAATAGTTACTTTAAAAAAGATTTCATTAAGAGTTTGAAAGCAAATAAAGATTCATTTAGTCAGCAATGTATTTTTTTTAGCCGTCCTACGGGAAATTCTATTGAACGTTAGCATCAAGCTAGCGGAATGTAGCTCTATGTGCTAAATCGATTTATATCTTTTGTGAATCGATTAGTGATCTATTAAGCTTAAATGGATTCAAATCAATTAATCGTGTTTTTCAACCCAGACCTAGACAGGTGTGGAGAAAAAGGGAGGGGTCAGTTCAGCGGCGGGTCTCTACAAAAGTAAGAGGACTTTGTAGAATATTTTTCTTAGTGTCTAAACTAAATGAACAACTGCCGAATGGGGTAAAACTTCTATTTAGAAGTTATTTATTTCTATTTATTTATTTCTAATTCTATTTAGCAGAAACTCTTTCAGTTTGACAGGTGAGTCTCTGTTCTTCATCTCTGAGGCTCAAACATGATGGAGTGTGCTTCTCCTCCACTGTTGATCACCACAAACATCCATCCCAGAGTTCAAACATTTAATCCAGATATAATGGATTTAATGGTCACATATGCTATCCCGTTTCTCCTTCAGAATCTGCTGGAATGACGTTAATGGTGCTAATGGTTGAAGAGTTACAGTAAATCAAAGAACTTAAACGCTGAAGTTAAACCAGAGAAACTCAACTTCCTCCTGAACTCAGCGGCTCGCTCAGGTTAATGAGGTGAGAATCTTCATTCTGTTCAAGTGAGATCAACAAAAGCATCCCAAAATTTGAGACCCCCCCCCGCCCCCGTGCCTCTCCACACAGCTGGTCAAACGTGGCGGCGGGAAACGTTAGCATATAAATAAACCAATTCATCAAAACCTTTTTCTACAAGAATAAACACAAATTTTCCCGATGCTGACCCTGACAAATGGCTGCAGCAGGTGTGCGAACGCCGAGTCGCCTCGACACGCAACAACACGGTCGCCGCGGCAACAACACAGCCAATCAACCTCCCTTTCACTCTTTTATTTTTTTGCTCAGTGAGGCTAATAAACGGCCGGTGTCAAAAGCAGTGTCAGTCCATTCTTCGCTTGTTTGGGCTCATCTGGACTGTAGGGATGGGAGGGGGGGGTGGGCGTGAGAGGGAGCTACATGTTGGGAGGTATTGACAGTGTGGGGAGGAGGAAGATGGTGGGTGCAGGAGGACCGCTGGGACCCGAGCGGCCCGTCGCCGCCGCTCCATCGATTCCAGCCCAGCGTGCTCTTTGTCAAAAATCCGATACGGTGCGGGCCCTCTGGACCCCCTCACCTTTAAAAGCAGACGCCGAGCCGTTCGCGGGCGGAACAGAATCCTGTTTGGGTCAGGAGGAAGCCGCTGAGAGGGACCGAGGAGCCGCATGATGCGATTTGAAGCTCAACTTTACTGAAACTGGAGTTCAGAAATCCCTGATTTGTTGGGGTGTGTGAACCGTCTCAGGCTGTTCACAGCTGAAGGAAGTGAAAAGGCCGAGAGGACGACAGCTGAAGGAAGTGAAAAGGCTGAGAGGACGACAGCTGAAGGAAGTGAAAAAGAGGACGACAGCTGAAGGAAGTGAAAAGGCTGAGAGGACGACAGCTGAAGGAAGTGAAAAGGCCGAGAGGACGACAGCTGAAGGAAGTGAAAAGGCCGAGAGGATGACAGCTGAAGGAAGTGAAAAGGCTGAGAGGACGACAGCTGAAGGAAGTGAAAAGGCTGAGAGAACGACAGCTTAATGAAGTGAAAAGGCCTAGAGGACGACAGCTGAAGGAAGTGAAAAGGCTGAAAAGGGAGGAGAGTTGAAGGAAGTGAAAAGGCTGAGAGGACGACAGCTGAAGGAAGTGAAAAGGCTGAGAGGACGACAGCTGAAGGAAGTGAAAAGGCTGAGAGGATGACTTCCTGAAAACATCCGCAGAATGACACTAATGGCTTTTTAATAGCTGTGGATGAATATGATTAAACAGTGAAGGCCGAGCGCAGCTGGAATCATTGAGACATGCTGATAAACTCCAGGGATCTGGAGGGCAGGGACTGTCCGGCCGTATGGAGACACCTACTGCCCCCCCCCACACCTCCTCTGCACCTGACAGAAAAATGTTATGCAGCAGCGCCGCTTTCATTGGATCCCAGTGATTCATTGCCCAATTTTAAACTGCCAAGCTGTTAAATTGCATCAGGTCTGCCAAAATTCATTCCAGGACTATGGAAGGAGATATGAAAAATTAAATGTCACTGCGGCTACAGAGCAAAACTTTTACCTCTCTGGGTGTTGGGGGGTGCTAGATTCTGTCATGATCGATGGCCGCGCGAACTACACTTAACCTACTTAGCGATGTTATGCTAGGCTGTAGCGCCTGTTTACTCTGGGCGGAATGACAGCGAGGCACAAACTTCAGCCGCCACCGGCGTCACCCCGGCGCCGTCTCCCTGTCGCTCCCAATCCGCCCTCCTCTTCGTCTCCGTCTTTATTTTGATTCCCAGAGGCGCAGTTCTATTTTCTTCCCCTCATCAACTCCACTGCGTTCATCAATGTGAAACCCAGTTTGAAATGTCAAATTACTATTTTAAAGACAGATAAGGAGGAGGGGGAGGGGGGCAGCTGTATGCCTGAATCCAAAACCAACTGTTTTAGTGGTTCCACCACATCCTCATCAATGTTTACTCATGACAAAGACATTTCATCTTTTGAACATCGACTTCCACCTGAATGATGATGCGGCTGAAAAGACGCTCAGAACACACGGCGCCTCTGACGGGTTGATAGGAAGAAGTTTTCATCAACATTTTTAAAATGCAATCATGCAGAAACACAGTGGAAGCGGCTGTCATACAGACACAACCTCAGAGTGAGATAGAAGCCCCGATACTGGTAACATCTTCTAACAATAATCATACAAACCCAAACATGGAGACGTGATTACCAATAGCTGGTAGCTCCTCCCACATGAGGCTGCGGCATCAAGCTGGCAGGCAGTGAGCCGTGAATTTGCCGCGATAGGGGCCGGCTATGCGAATTGTGTTAGGTGTGAATGCAGCTTTAGGGACGTAACGGTTCATTTAGCAACAATTCAATTCTTACCATAATTTGCGGTTGCTGATCCAATTTATAGTCCATGTTTGTCACAAACGGGCAGACAGCTGGTTCCACGTGCAGCAGGTTTATTAGTTCAGTAACTATTTACAGCTAGAAGTCCACAAAGCTAAAGACAGGCAGAGGTCAAACACAAGCATGGGATCATCCAAGGAGAGAGTGGAGACCTCAAAGTCGATGCGAGGGTCAGGGCAGGGAGCAAGCTGTCAGAGAGGGTCAGAACCAGAAGATCAGATCAGATCGAAACGCTCAGTAATGCAGGCAGAGTGACACAAACAATACTTCACACTGAGTGAGGCTGTGTGCTGCTTAAGTGGCCGAATGAAACGACTGTTTTATTTAGTTCTCACTTTCTAATTTATTTCACTCTGTCAACTTTTTGTATTTTTGTTTTACTTTTAAACCTTATAGATGTTTTTAGTACTATTTATTTATTTTTTTTACTTTAATGTACGGCGCCCTAACACAATGATAGTCAAATAAGGTGCCGCACATTAAAGTATTAGATTATTAGGTATTAGATTAGAGATGAGCATCATTTCTTTGTGGAGCTAAAGTGAGGATTTCCAGCGTCTCATGAGTCTGTCCCACATAAAGCACTGCTGGCCTAAATAAATGCATCTACAGATTTTCATTGTCCTGCTTTAACTTTAACTACAAACTCTGTTTCAAAGACGCTTCTTTAGGTTCACCTGTTTGTCAGTAATCTTCACTTACATTTCTATCTCGATACTTCAATACAACACTGTACCAATACAACAAATAAAACCAAACTCAGATCTGGGTTAAGATTATTGGATCAATTGAAATTTTGTTTCCATCTTGAAAAAGAGGGATGCTGAAATTAAAAATCTTCGTCTCACCTTAAGAAGCAACTTTAGAGTGTTATAAAACACAGGTCAACACTTTGGTACGTAGTATTTTTGAACCTAAAGGACTGTTCTTTTTTCTACTGAAATCCACTTTTTATTTGTTTTTAGTTGTAACTGTTATCCCATTAAATGATTGTTTTATTGTAGGAATGATGACTGATTGAAGAGCACTTTTAAATTGAAGCCCAATGAGGCAAATTTCCCTTGTGATTTTGGGCTGTATAAATAAAATTGGATTGAATGTAGTTGTACTAGTGACAATGACAAGGAACTTTTTATCGATCCAGAATCTGTTACTTTTCCTGTGTTTTGTTTGCTAGCATTTCTTTTTCTTTCTATAAATCACTCTTGTTTTCCGAAATGTTTTTTACAGAAACCGGACAGGGTAGGTACGTTGGGACGTTGCTGATTGGATGATGACGTCTGTCCATCATTTCATCCAAAAGTTATTTGACACAAAGTGATACAAGATGTCATCATCCAATCAGCAATGTCCAATAGCTTTTTCTGTACATTTTTAAAAAATATATTTTTCTTTTAATATTTAATCATTTTATTTTCTTCTTATTTCTCGAGTTTGCAGACATTATTTTTTATTTCTGGTCAAGCAACCATCAAGAAAACTTTTATTTTATCTTCAGCCCAAAATTGGTTAATTCTTTTGCATCAAAATCTCCAAAAATGATATTTATTGATCTGATAATTTTTCAAACTCTAACTTTTCATCTTCGTGAGTGTTTTGTGTCTATGTTCGACTCGATGAAGAAACCCTTAATGATTGGTATATAATAAACACAGGAAGTACCCCCCCCCCCTCCTTCTTTACGCACTGCAAGGCAGCAATATTTATTATTATGAATATCATTTGTATTAATCATCAGGATAAATGACTGGTTTGGCTATCTGAATGCCTCATTTAGAGAAACTTGGCTCCCATGTCATGGTTATAAATTACAAGTAGACTTGTGTTTCACCTGAGGCTCTCCCCCCTCCTCCTCCTCTTCCTCCTCCTCCTCCTCCTCTTCCTCCCCTCTGCGTTCACTTCAGCTGCTTCATGTGTTGGAGCCACTAACAATGTCGGCCTCATGCTGATGCAGGTGACATCAATACACGTCAGGAAGTGGAGGAGCGTGGACACAGGTGCACCTGTGTTCAAGACGCGGCGCTGCTTCACATTCAGTTCAACTGTACTAAACCAGCTCTTGGTTTTGAAATTACCACCTCGGTTTACGGTCAACTCCTTCACAAACTTCATCCCATCAGCTTAGATCTGAGAGTTTTGTGGATTTGATTATAATAATTCTTCAGGTTCTTACATTTCAGCTTAACCTAAAACTTCTGAAAACAGAAAAATTGTCATTTGAAGTCATGAGGATTCAATGTCTGACATTCTTCAGCTAAGAAACAACTCTTTTCAAAATGTTTACCATCTCCAAAATGATCCTGTCAAGAAGGATTAGTGCTGTTTAAGCAAAAACTTCAATGTCAGCAAAAAAACATTATACTTCACTACACAGACATGAAAGGACGTTCTAATGCTGCGTTCACACCGAACATGATTCGCCCAAACATTTGACACGCTGTTCACCATCTGTCACAAAACGCAGCTGCGTGTGGGAGGAGCTACCAGAGAATGTTTCTAGCCTGATCGCTACAGAGAGTGGAGTCTCAGAATGAGTGAAACTCTACTCATATATGCAGTTTTAGCAGCTAACTTTTCTTTAACCGTTCTGGTATCGCCTGTCCGTCCTGGGATGGGATCTCTCCCTCATGTGGGAATCCCTAAGGTTTCTTCTTTTTTCCTGACTCAGGTTTTTTTTAGGAGTTTTTCCTTACCGCGAGGGAGGGTCTAAGGACAGGGATGACCGTTCTTTATAGTCTGTTTAGTTTTTACCTATTGTGCATATTTTATGACTCCATCTGTGCATCTGTAAAAACTACAGGCATGAAGCCCAATGAGGCAAATTGAATTTGTGATATTGGGCTATATAAATAAAATTGAAATTGAAATTGAAATTGGAAGACACAGATGATGTTAAGAAATCAGGTTTATTTATTCTGAAGAGTTCTACAAAAACATCACATCTCCATGTCTGGGTTTATGTGATCATTCGTTTTCCCTGTCGGAGGGGGGGGTCACTCCGGGGGCTGTGTCTGTATGACAGCCGCTTCTGCTGTGTTTCTGTGACTCTGTGGCTGAGCTTGACGGCTCGCTGTCTCACATTAACTCGAGAGAGGAAAAATTAACACAAATATAAAATTTTTGTCTCAATGAAAATAAGAAAAATGTTACAAAGTTCAGGAGGTCAGAGCCTTTAGACCCCGCCCCCTGCAGTTGCTGTCTGTCTGCCGGCGTATCGAGCGAGCTCCACTGGCCAAATATCACTGTCTGAAAAAAAAAAAAACACTGCCTGGAAATGTTGCAATAAGTATTATTTGTTTTAATTATCAAAACTTAAATAATAACCACTCAAGAACATTTTAAAGAATACCACATTTTCTAAACCAGGACACAAACCCCCAACCTCTGCTTTGAGAGGCAGCAGCACTAACCTCTGTACCACACTCAGTACTGCACTCACAGCATGGTAGATGTTTTGACAGGCATCTTCAGTGCTTAAGGTTAAACGGTTTCGGTTGGTAAGGGTGTAAAAAAGGAAAAGGAAAAAAAAATCTAGATCGCCATCCAAATTCTTCTTTTCTGACCAAAAACAACATTTTTCAATCAAAATGGGGGATGGGGTGATTTTTACTTTCTTTTTTTACTTTAAAGCTGTCCCTGGAGGTTTCTTTTGCTGCTTTTTCATCCTTAAAGTTTTAAAGACGCACACAATATTTCCTTAAAAGAGTTTGTAAAATTCCTGCCTGTGAGTTTATAAAGTTGTTCATTTAGTCAGAATGTATGTTTAGCTCGATCGAGTGTTAGCATTAGCCGTCCTATGGGAAATTCCATCATATGTTAGCATCAAGGTAGTGGACTTTAACTTTATTTGCTTAATACATTTATATTTTTATGAATCGATTATAGATCTGTTAAACTTAAATCAATTCAAATTGACGAATCGATTTTATTAACCCAAACCCACTCACTAGATCGGCAAATATAGACCACAATGCATTGTGTTTGAACTTTTTATCACTTGAAAATAATGCATCTAAATTAACTTTGTTATAAAGAATCGAGTTCTCATCATCAGAAAAACTGCAGATTAATATATTGTTTCCAGGTGAAACATCTTCAGATCTTTGTTATTTTCAGGTGTTCGTCATCGTTTTTCACTTCCTGTCATCATTTTTCACTTCCTGTTCTCCTCTAAATCACACCTCTGTTTTCTCCTTTTGTGTCACAAACTGGTTTCTCATCAGTTCAGGATTATCTGATGGATTAGTGGTAATCTCTTTTTTATCATTGGTGTAAATGTAGCGGTGTCAGAAGTTTCAGACCATAATCTTTAATGTGCATTATATTTTTGTTGTAAATGTGTTTTTATTATCTGGTGATGCTCAAACATTCTCAGGTATGCATGGTTTATTTCTCTCTGATGTTACCCCCCCTCCTCCACTTCTGTATTTGAATGAGATTAAATTATTCAGAGGTACAAGCTATAATTATGCTTTATTAAAAATGATTAAAAATACCCTTCATGAGGCTCTGTAGATGTGAAAGAATTTATTGCCGCTTGTTTCCTCATTTGCATGGTTGACTCTGGTTCTTTGAGAGGAGAACGGTTTCTCTTTAGCTTCTGCTCTGTGGGAACGGATTGAAACGCAGAGAGGAACAAAACGCCTTCTTCAGTTCATGCCATTCTGTGTGGAGATGTTTGGTTTTCTTCTGGCTGTAAAAGGCTGAAAAAATTCAGGACTCCTTAAAGTCGGCTTTTGAAGAAAATCCAAGATGGCGACCGTTTTTTCTGAGACAAACACAGAATTCCACCTTTGAAGCTCTTTATTTGAAACAGACGTCAACTGAAGAATTTATTAGTAGTGAAAAGAGTGAAAAGACACTTTTCTCCATGGCAGAATCAGCTGGTTCACCGTGATTACATAATCTCTTCACTGCTGTACAGATGTAAATCAGCGCAAAGCTGCTTTTCTCTGCATCAGAATCCACTAGAATCACATTAACTAAACAAACTGTTGAAGAGTTACCGTAAAGCATGTAAACGCTGGAGCTACAGCTCCGGTGTTAAAGCAAATCCGTCTTCAGTCTTATTTTTTTCAACTACCAAAAACACTTGCTAGTTTTACTTTGAAAATGGGAAGCTATACCGAGATTTTATTTTGAAGTTTTGTTTACTTTCTGTGACAGTAACGCTGAGCTTTTGGCTTATTTCTAATCTATAAACTTAAAATCCAATGTTATTCTGCATTTCAGAGCAAAAACAGCTTTTTTTTCCCAAATGTATTTTTACTACATTGATATATTTATGAAGATTGCAAACCAGCGATCTTGGACCTCATGAATATTTTTGAATTTTTGGAAGCTGATCTTGAGTATCGAAGTACTCGGACACTCGTTACACTGGATCACTATTGGACGAGACAAGTTCATTTAAAAAAAAGAGAATAAGTGAATAAAATCAAAAGTGTTGTGAAGAAATGCTTATAAAGATACATTGTTAAAACAAGCAAAACATGTGTCAAAACATCTGAAAATTCTTGACAAACACTGAAATAGCCACAATATAAGAGCTTAGTTTCTGTGTTTAGTTTATTTATAGGCACACTATAAATATATATATATATATATATATATATATATATATATATATATAAAGGCACTAACTTGTCTTGTCTAATTCCACCAACACCTATTGGGTAAATAATATAATTTAAATTGATTTGTTAGAATTTTTCTTTGTTGGACATTATTTAAACATGTTAAAAAACAAAAGTAGAAACTATTTTCTGTAAAAAAAAATAAATAAAGTTGCTCTTAAAGATGCGGAAATACTAATAGTTTAATACAATTAATGACAGAAATAATAAAAAAAAAGGTGAAACTAAGCTGCTTAATGCAAAGTTAGCTTAAGATGTTGAACAAAGTAAAAACATTTAAACAGCAAAAAAGTTGACACAATAACGCTATTTGAGT
>NC_050514.1:33519144-33553624 GCF_002922805.2 Oryzias melastigma | reverse complement strand
CTTAATGCAAAGTTAGCTTAAGATGTTGAACAAAGTAAAAACATTTAAACAGCAAAAAAGCAAAAAAGCTGACACAATAACGCTATTTGAGTCCTGTAAAATGCCTGGCTACATTTAGAATTATTTAGCTTTTGTTTTTAATCTAGTACATAAAAAAATCTAATAAATACAATTAGCAAAATATGTTCAACTTCTAAAAAAAATTAAGGTGAAAAATTTATGAAGTTGAAAACTTCATTTTTTTAACCATTGACTTAACGCACAATGCGTCTGAGAAAAGTTCAATGATCTTTAAGAGCTCAAGATTTTTTTTTTAAGAATTTCCAGTTTATTAAGATAAAAAACAAATTAAATGAACCTCCTGAAGCAGATTGATGTTTGTAGATTTTATGTGCAGAATGAAATATGGAAGAAACCAAAATGTTTCCCAGCATTCCAGCAGAAGAAGAGGTGTTCACATCTCAGTTCAGAGCGTGGTCGCTCCATCTCAGTCTGGAAGCTCCTGCTCTGGGAGAAATACCCGTCAATAGCAGCTACCTTTAATTTATTTTATGTTTCTTTGTGTAAACCAGCAGATTAAAGGGAGTATTTGTGCGCGATGAAACATTAAAGTGTTTCTGGAGGTCTGAAGGTGTGGGATCGGGCTATTATCTGACATTTTCTTTCAAAGAAAGGATCCCCATTCATGAAAAATAAATGTGGGATTTACACTTCAAAGTTGGGCCAATTACGTGAACCATTAGCTGTAGCATCAGCTCCCCGTGGCCAGGTGATGAATGATTCAGCAGCGGTTTGTAAACGGCGTGGAGCTCGCCTTTCGGAGCGACGTTTGAGAGGCAGGCGGCCGCGGGGGTGACACCGCAGAGCGCGCCGGCCCTCCGGCTCTCATTGGGTGTTGAATCTTGAGCAATGACTGGCTACTTTAGCAATTAAAATCCGGGGCAAAGACACAGCAGCTTGCTTTGGCCCGGAGACTGGCCCATTCATCATCCCAACTGCCATAAAATAGCACGAGATGGATTCTTTGATTTTAGCTTTGGAAGAACATAAATCAAAATCTAAACCGCGGCCTGTCACAAGTATCACCAGAATTATCCATTTGAGAGGGATAGAGGAGCTGGGGGAGGCGTGGGGGGGAGAGGGACACACAGCGGCGTTTTGTCTCATTGTTTCTCCTCCTCCTCCTCGCAGACAAACGCTCTCCCCCCGTGACACCCCGGGTAATCCATAAGTGTCTCATAATGAGGCTCTTTCTGTAGTTCAGCGCCTGCATTCATCAAGCATCATCTTCCTCAGTCCCGGCTTCGGCTCTGAGACGCAACGTTTGCACTTCAGAATGTTACCGCGGTCATTTCAACCCTCTGGACGGCGCCGTGCGCTCAGGAGTTGTTGACCTTTACATACCAACATGGAAAAGTCATCAAAGAAATCATTTTCAGGTTCTCACAGCAGCTGATCAGCAAAGTTTCTCCTCGTGTTGGGAAGCAAACGTGTGAAAAACAACACGTGTGTTCTGTTATTTCTGTTCATATCCTGGTATCTTGTTTTTCTTACCAGGTTTTGCTCAAACCTATAATGGAATACACTGTAAAAAGACTGGATCAATTAGCGAATTCTTACATTTAAAATGTTTGTTTTGGTCAAATTAAACTTTTAATTAAAGTAAACCATCAACTCTAAAATTTAATTTGATGAAAACTAATAATTTTACTTGTGAAAAATTACAGAACTTTTATTAATCGATCCAATATTTCACTTTTTTCAGTGCATTAGAACCACCATAAAGTTGTAAAATGTTAAGAAAAAAGTACAAATTTTATGAGAAAAAAAGTAAATAATTAAACTTTAAACTTAAAGTTATAACTTTACAAGGAAAGGTCGATCTTTTTTTTAAATAAAGTTTTACGTTCACAAAGAAAAACAGATTCAGGGAGATTGTTGATCAGATATCTGTCTGATTTCTCTGAAACATCAGAATCAGAAACAACTTTATTTCCAAGTACATAAAATATATTACAAAATAAAAATATATACACAAATTGTTTTTGCAGTAAATGTCAGAATGACAGTTAAAAACAGAGTGACAAAAAGTTACGTATAGAAAAAGTGTAAAAGAAATGATTCAGATTATCATAAATGAAACAGGTTTGATTGTTTTTGTTGAAACCATTTTGAAGGTTAAATGAGACGTTTTATTTTTAAGAAAATCACGACTATTTCCTAATAAAACTATGACTCTGAAGTACAAATAGACAACTTTACTTTCATAAATTTTAGATTTTTTTCTTATTATTGTACACATTTTTTATCATAATTTTCTCATATTATTGTGATAAACTTCACGGTGTCCTAAGTATTCTGAGCTTCTTAGCTCTTTTGTTATCAGACATTCGACATAGTTTTAAAATATACAAACACGTTTTGACGGAGATATTTCATCTTCATCAGTCGTCCAAAAGTCTCATAAGTTTACGACTTTATTCTCTTACAGTCTTTTTTATAATTGTACAATTGCATTTTCATAAAATTTAGATTTTTACAACTTTATTCTCATTTATTTGTTCATTTATCTTTTTTGATGACGATCTTTATGTCCTCTTATTCAAACCTGGTGTATGTTTTGGTTTTCATCCCTTCTCTTCCCGTCTGGTCCAATGAAGACTTGAACCAGAGACCTGCTGCTCAGCTGCTGCACTGATGATGGAGGGTTAAGAATTACAAATTAAGGTTATGGGATGGTTGAAAATCCAGAAATATCAATTAAATTAATATATTAGTTAAAGAGCTCATCGTTTTTAAAAACAAAACTTCTTTGTTTGTCTGCTCATTTTTGCAGAACATGACTTTTAGATAAACCAATGACAAATAAATGTTTTTAAGATATAGAAAATTTAAAAAAAAGAAAAAAAAAATACAGAAAAAGTATTGAAAATATCATATCTAAAAAAAACATTTAGAAAAAGTTGTGTAACTGAAAAAAGAAAAAAATGAATCACTTCATTTGGGATTTACCTTCAGAAAATTGGTTGAGGTCAATTTAATAATTTCTACCCCTTTTCTTTTTTGCAATCTTCTTTGGAGTTTTTACGTGTTTTAACCGTGCATTGGATCCTAACCACTGACATGAATAGAAATGGACAAAACCAGTCTGTTACGTCTGGTCCCAACAAAATTAGGTACATTCAGTCGACATCAGCAAGCAGAGATTGGTTGGAGAATCTGTCAGTCAAACGCTTTGAACGTTTGAAGTGGACCCAGTGGGCACCACATGATGTTATTGAGGCATCTGATTGGATAGTTTATAACTTGAATAAGTTTTAATAAAGAAAATAGATACTAAAAAAAAGAACATGTTAAAAAGAGCAAGAACAGTTGTTCTGACAGAATGATTGAGTAATAGCTGTTTATTTTTCTACATAAGTCTATGGGATTCTGGCTTTCTGGGACCAGCAGATACTTCCTGTTTAGAACCCAAGAAAATAAGCCAGTCCAGTTCTCTCTATATATACTCCTAACTGGCTGCTGTCAGTCAAGCTTCACTGTCTCGCATACTGAACTTATTTTGCTATTAAGGTTTGAACTTCGAGAGTTTAAAAAAGAAAGAAAAGTGAGAATATGTTCATCTCAGTCTGAGAAACTCCAAAAAGTGTGTAGTTAAGACTTTTACAGCCTTTAAACATCTAGAATAATTGGATTTCACCTTTTGCAGGTTATTTTTAGAAAGTAAGTCTTTCTACTCTTCTGATTGTTGTACAACCGTAACCTTTTCATTTGACTTTTGTTGGATTTGTCTGTTTTGTTGGTATGTATAGTTTCTGTGCTCAGATTGATGTGAACTGCTTTTTTGTGTGTTCCTGTTTTGTTTTCCACCACAGACACCAGGTTTTAAAGGTGCATTCACACCGAACACGATCCACGATCCACGCGGCGGAGGCGGACAGTTTCAATGTTACGTCAATGGAACAGACGTGACATGAGGCGATCTAAAGTCCCGCGGCGTGATTTGACCGACTGTCGTTGCGCAAAGGTCTGGCAGCAGCTTGATTTGAGTGACACAGCGCGAATCGGGGGGCACGGCCAAAATTTAAAGATCTGAAGTTTGATCGATATGCCGGCAGACAGAGAGCGGCTGCGGTGTGCGAAGGCTGCCGGCTCGGACCTCATCCAGACATTAAGAAAAAGGTAAATGTATGTTTTCCCTCTCAGGTTAAAACAAGACAGAGAGCCCTCAAGCTCAGCCACAGAGACACAGAAACACTGTGAAAGCGGCTGACATGATTACGGATGTTTTTGTAGAACTCTTCACAATAATCAAACCTGATTTATTTCTCAACATTTTCTGTCTTCCATACATTCTAGGTGAGATATATACAGACACCGTTCATTACAGCATCATCCTAAAGCTGGTAGCTCCTCCCACATGAGCCACGAGGTCAAACTCAGGAACACATTTTTTGACAGGTGACGAGCAGCGAACTTGTTCTAAAATAGAGGGGCGGGGCAACAGAATTTGTTGGTGTTGGGTGTGAATGAACATTAACTGTCGCTCATCCTCAGCGGATTCTGGTGTTGGTCGTTTTACCAGAGCGTGCTGGTCTCCTATGGACATCCTCAGAGCCTTTATCTTCTTTCAGGTTCAGGTTCTCTGGGTTTGTGATGAGGCGGTTTTGTTTAGAGTTTGTCGAAACCTTTTGGTTCTCTTTCGCATTGGAACGACTTGATGAAACGAGCTTAAAAGAGGGTGCCATGTTGTTGGTGTTTCAGTTAAAATAAAAGCCCTAAAATTATGAACGTATACCCTTAATTTTTATTAAGAATTTGAGTAAAACCCTTTCAAACCACTAAGCATAAACAAACAGTGTCTCGACTTCAGATCCTTTGTGACGGATAATCATGAAACCTCTTTAGTAGAAACAGAATGAAGTAAATGGACTGAAGCCAACGTGTTGAGAGTCAACCGTGTGACCGTTTCAGAGGAAAAACATAGACAACTCTGTTATTTACTGAAATATTAACGACACATCAAATCCTGAGCCGCAACTCTTCAGTTCAAATGTAAAAATAAATCCGTGCTGCTCTGAAATGAAACCGAACCCGGAACGTCGGCTCTGACATTTAGGTGTGAAAAAGTGATGGAAAATTGTTAAAAAAGAGGGACCAGAAAAAGTTCAGCAGAACTTTTTTTTTTTTCTGTGGACAGTCCTGACATTTCCAGTGAAATCCTTCTGGAGCTGAAGGGAAAGTGAAGCCGGATTCTCCTCTGAACGCCGACCAGCCTGATGCTGTTTCTGCTGTGTCAGTGTTCACGCCACAACGTCATTGATCAGCAAATACAAACTCATTCTCCTCGGGAGCAAATCCCGATTCCTTTAATAACCGATCCTAAAGTGTTCGGCATTGACACAGTTTATCAAAGTCGAAGATCCGCGCGCTTCCATCCGTCCTGCCGGTTCCTGCCAGCATGGCCGCCTGGGCCCGCCATTAATCTGAGCGCGGCTCTTTGATTTGTGGTCCTCATTTGTATGTCTGTCTGTGAGAAAATGGAGGACAGCTGTCAATGCGGAGGCATTTGTCTCTGTCGCGCTCCCCCTCCTCCATCCCTGTCCCTCCTCCACCTCCTCTCCAACACTCGCTCTTTTCAATTCTCAGCTCCAGAAAAAAAAAAAGATAATTTCCGTGTCGCAAACACTTAAGAGCTGATTCAATCAAAAACAACGCCGCACAAAAAACCTCCTGTTTTAATTTCCACAACGTGATGAGGACATTCAATTACATCTTCAGCAGCACGCCGTCCTCATGGCGGCGGCGATGAAAGTCTTCTTTAATGTTTAAAGCGTATTACATTCCTTTATTACAGATCTCATAACAAAGTCAGCAGCTGTCAAGGTGCAAAAATGACCCCCCCCCCCCATCAGTGTGTTCATTTTATTGCAAAAACTTATCAAATCACCAGACAAGTGTGTGTGTGTGTGCTTGCATGAGTGCGTTTATTTATTTGTATATATTCATTTGTGTGAGTGCGTGTGCATGAGTGATAATGCACATATGTGTTTGTGTGCATGCGTAGTTTGGTAGTGTGTGAGTGTTCATGTACATATTTGTGCATACCTGTGTTTGCACGTGTTATTGTATGTACGTATGTGTGTATGCATGTGTGGGTTTGCATACATGTGTGAAAATGTGTGTATGCAGTTGTGCATATATAGATGTTTCTGTATGTACATGTGTGTATATATGTGTTTTTGCATGTATGCAAGTAAAGTTGTGCATGTGTGTATATGTTGTGTGTGTTTGCACTACATATGTATATGTGTATGTATTTGTATATATCTGTGTTTGCACGTGTTTTTGTGTGTATGTTTGTTTGGGTAGGTGTGTTTTTTCATGTTTATGTGTGTATTTTTGTATAACTGGATGTGTGTTTGCGCATGCGTGTAATTGTGCATGTTTATGTATGCTTTGTGTTTAGTATGTGTTTGCAAGCGTATGTATATGTGTTTGTACTTATTAATCATTTCTTTTAAGATATACAGTATATACACTATGTATAAAAACATGTTCTATATATACTGTATATATAGAACATGTTTTTAGATATAAATTGTATATACTGTGTACATATAGAACAATATTAAAGTATATACGGGGTATAAATAGAAATTTTTTTCAAATATAAGCAGTACATATAAAAAAAATATGTTCTTTATATAGACGCAGCATACATAAAAATATGTTCGGATACATTTATATATATGACATGTTTTTTTATATGTGGTGTATGTATATATATATGTGTGTGTATAAATAAAACAAGTTTTTATATATACACAGTATATATAAAAACTTGTTTTATATATATATAAAGTTTATATATATATATATATATATAAAGTTTTTTATATTTACACAGTGTATATAAAAGTACAGCTAAAAGTCCACAAAGCTAAATCAGGGTCAGAGGGGCAGTGGTCAATCACGGGCATGGAAACATCTAAGAATAGAGTAGTCAGAGTCCAGGTGAGGGTCAGGGCAGGCGGCAGGCAATCAGAGTTAAAGCAGGGTCAGAAACAGGAGATCAGCTCCAGAATAAAATGCTCGGTAATCCAGGCAGGGCGGCTCAAACAATACTTCGCACAGGGTGAGCTCTGTGTAGTGCTTAAGTAACAGGTGGTGATTATCAGATGAGAGTCAGCTGAGCGGTATCTGCTGAGTGTGCGCTGGGGTTGCTGGGAGATGAAGTGCAGGTAGTACTCTGGAGACGATGACCAGAGGGGGAGACAGAGCTGACAGTATATAAAGAACATGTTTTTATATTTACAATTTATAGACTGTGTATCAGAAACACCACAGAAGTCATCCAGACACACCCCCCCGATGACAGGGAAATTTTGATCTGAATAATCTCGTAAACCAGACATACAGACGTGATTACTGATGTTTTTATAGAACTATTCATAATAAATAAACCTGATCTCTAATATTAACCCTCTCAACTTTGTGACATAAACAAAGACGCCACTTCATGTCAGGCTTAAAACATTGGCTGGTAGCTCCTCCTACACGCAGCAGCGGCGTCCAGCTCAGGAGAACATTTTTTGACAGAACATGTTTTTATATAGATGCTATACATACTGTGTATATATAGTGCACACTTTTCAATTCGTTTGTTCGGTGTGAATGCACCTTCAGATATCAGGAGAGAAGCTCGGTGACCCGGAGAGATCTCGGAGTAGAGCCGCTTCTCCTCCACATCCAGAGGAGCCAGGTGAGGTGGCTCGGGGATCTGGTCCGGATGCCTTCTGGACCCTTCTCCAGGGAGGTGTTCCGAGCATGTCCCAGTGGGTGGAGGCCCCGAGGAATATCCAGGACACGCTGGAGAGACTGTGTCTCTCAACTCCCCTGTGAATGCCTCGGGTTCTCCCAGTGGAGCTGGAGGAAGTGACCAGGGAGAGGGAAGTCTGGGTATCTTCGCTTAGACTCCCGACCTGGTCTGGATGAGTGGAAGAAGATGGATGGACGGGTCGTTGATTTTTTTATGCAGATACCATCCTTTTTGCTCCTATAGATCTGGTTGTGCTGGAGAAGATCATGAGGTTCCACCTTAGAAGTCTGATCCCTTTTTTTATTGAACCGTTTTCATAATCTCTTCAAATAAGATTAAAGTTTAGAGGCGTTTGAACCTTTGAATACGCTTGACTGTTGTGACTTTGAGCTTTGCTGTTTCAGTTTATGAGCAGAACTTTTTATTGACCAACCTCTTGACACAAATTTGCTGCAAACTATTGACTCCAAAATTACTCTCATTTAGCAAAAGCACAAAACACAAGTATATATATATATTTTTTTATAGCTAGAAATAAATTCAAGCGTGATAGTAAAATACTGTACTATAAGATAAGAAAAAACAACCATATTTTATCGCAAAAAAATAATTTTGGTGTTTTTAGATTAGAATTGTGACTTAAAAGTCCTGCTTTAAGCTTTTTAAGTGACCTTCATTCTATAGTTGTGTTCTACTGGGAGATCTTCTACTCATCAGAATATGGACCAAAATAACCAGGAGTTATTCATTAGAAAATCTTTATTTTTTTTTTACTCAGCATTTTCAATGATCAGAATTCTTTTCTGAAAATGTCTGATTAAGTGGTTTGATTTTTTTAACTTGTTTTAGTTCCCACCATCAAAATTTTGAATTCTTTGCAGGAGAAACAATTTAAAATCTAAACCATGAGAAAAAACTACTATTACTACTAAATGTTAGATGCTCTTCTTAAAATTTATGAAATATATTTCAAGGCTTTTGCTATCTTTAAATAACCATTTAAATTCATCTTTACAAATTAATGGACTGATAAAAGGAAGCATATATGATTTTTAACTATTTCTTAAGATAGGAAGTTGATAAAACTATGGCTAAAAGGTTTCAGAAAGTCCAGATTTTCAGTCTTAAATCAACTCCGGCATCGACATATTTCTACATTTTCCCCATAATTTCATGAGTTTTAGTGAGTGGCTCCTGAGGTTGTCTAGCACCGCTCACTTCATTGGCCCAATGAAATACAGTGTTCATTACACCATTGATCAACTATTCTAGTCTTGTCACAGTGTTCCAGCTGGCCACTGCACACACCAATACACACACTCTCGCACACCTCTGTGGTGAGACGCCGGGCTGGTAAGTGGGGTCAGAGGTGGCTTGTAGTAATCCATCTCTGCAGCATGACAGCGGCAGCTAATAAATCACTTATTCATTGTTTAATCCATCGTTTGTCGCCAGCAGACGCCCTGAAAACAACGCTTTCACAGAACACGCCCCCTGCTCTGCGGTCGCACACTGCACAGCGGCGGGCCACACATCTGCATGGCTTCATGTGATGCCATGCTAATCACTTGGCACAGAGAAGTCTCTGAAATGTGTGCCACAAAGCCTCATTCCCTCCGGTAAATGTGGAGTTGTAGGACGAAGTAAGCAGAAGTCGCTTCGGTACTTAAACTATGTGCCGAGTTGGTACTGATACCAACATATGTGGAACTACCGGTCTCGTAGAAATACTTAGATTTGGTGTTTCATTGAGGTTTTTTGTCTTGGACATAGAATTCTAGCCAATCATTTTACCTTTCCATAAATATTTGGTGGGTTTATATAAGAATGGGTGAGGTTGTGAGGTGGGCGGAGCTTCAGTCAACTGAGTAAAAGTTTGTCTGAACTTCACAGCAGAAGACTCAAAGTCATGGATCAGAGTGTAGGGTACAATGTTCCAAAAACATGTTGTAGTGTTACAGACGGGTCACACAACAGTGTCGTCATGGGTTACAGCAACTTAAAATATAAATGAATCAAGAAATGGCACACTTTTTAGAAAATGCTGGGGGACACATTAAGTTCATTTTATTAAAGGAACTTGCAGGCCGGTGGAAATTTGAACGCGGGATACATTTGGCCCACAAGCCACACTTTGGACATGCCTGGTTTGAGACAACTAAGAAATTTACTAAATAGAGCTACTTGTCCAATGATTTATCAGATCCTTATTTATATACTCAGACTGCTAATTACCTTAAACAAGGAGTGTCAAACTCAATCGCACAGGCGGCAAAAATCCAAAACTCACCTTAGATCACGGGCTGAACAGGATAAACATTTATTGAACACTAAAACTAAATGTTTAAAACTTTAAAACCGTAACAGTTTTTAACATAATTATGAACCAGATATATAGCATTACATGCATAATGCTGGTGTGAATGCTGTAAGCTGAGTTTGGTCGCTGAAGATGCTGAAGCTGACAGCCAGCTATAATATTAGTTAAATGGCAATTTAGCCTAAAAAACAAACAAACAAAAAAGCCCTAGGTTAGTCAAAACTGCTAGTATGTAGCTGAAAAAAAGCTAAAAGCCTAAAAGGTGTTAATAAATGCCAAAATAGTCCAAAAAGTTAGCAGAATTCCAGTTCTTGAAACTTTAAAACCGTAACTTTTTAACACAATTATGAATAATAAAAAAGGCAGGAATATTATTCTAGAAAAACTTTAATTAAACCTTAAATAACCTCCAATATTTTACTCTCCATAAAAATAGATTTTGTCAAAAATATACAAGTTCGAAATGAGCACAAGATAACATTAAAAACAGTACAATAAAATGATCTGGAGGGCCGGATAGAACTCCTCCGAGGGCCGGATAGAACTCCTCCGAGGGCCGGATCCGGCCCCTGGGCCTTGACTTTGACATCCATCTTGCATAAGAAGATGTGACAGATCTCAACTGATTTCCCTTAAAGCACAAAGATGAAGAGCAGCTGTTATTTCTGCACAGATCCTGCACAAGTTGGACTCAAGAATAGATTAATGGGTTTACAGAAAACGTTTTTGAGAATTTAGTTTAAGCAACTTAAAACAGTTTCCTAGAAGATTTCTAATCAAGAAATAATATTAGACGTTTGAAGTGACTCTAGCGCTCATAATCCAGCCCTCATTACTGCAGCCTCATTTTTTCTTCACTGTGAGAACTCACTCTCTTAATTCCGGCTCCTCCAAAGCATGTTGTCTCACCTGACAAGAGAAACAGGACGGTCTGGAGGAGAACGGAGGGAAAGTGGAAGGGGCTGGTCGTACAGTTTAATTACCAGCACTGACTTGTAAGTGCTCTGGTGGGGAACTACATGACCCAGCTACAGCAGACAGCTCAGCTCCATCCCATTAGAGCGGGAACAGAAGGGAGCGCCGCCGCCTGCTTCCTCCTGCTGTCCGACAATCCTTTACTCCTCCCAAAGTCACCAGAGTCTTCCTGATACTTGTCCCGGTTCTTCTTCTCTCAGTTGTTTCTGCTGTTTTCATTTTTTTTACTTTTCATTTGTGTTCAATAAAATACTCTTTGCAATAAAGGGACAGTCAGCACATCCCAGTGTCTTAATTATTGAAGTTGTCTTGAGAGTCTAAGAGATTAACAGTAATAAAAATAGCCATGAAGCATATTCCCTTCCAACATGTCACTCCAAGAAAGAAGAAAGACTGAGGGAGAGGAGGAGGGAGGGACACCAGCACCTAATTACAAGGAGCGCACTTGGCTGCTTTTATCAGTAATTGGACGATATAGCCCTTCATTATAATTTACTTTCTCCCCCAAACTGTGATAATGCAGACAAGCAGAACTGAGTGGGCCTGTTAGTGGCCCAGAAACTGACACCAGTTAATGGTTAATTATAATGACTAAATTAAAGGAGTGACGGTGAGAGGGCTCCGGATAAAGCCCAGACACTTAATTTAACAGGATCTCTATCAGAGAAACTTATGAGTCCAACACTGGAAACGGGAGAGGTAAGGAAAGGAGTGAGGGAAGTAACTAAACGTTTGTTTTTCTTTGATATTTACCAGTTTGGCTGTGGTGGAGGGGACACCAGTCCGTCCCGGATCAAGAGACCATTAACTGCCTCTTTCTGAACCGCAAAAGGAAACGTTTTCCTCCAATTAATAGCAATCTTCCGACTTTTGGCAATTACTTCCTGGAAAATGCAAAAGCTAAAATACAGTCTGTAAAAGAAGCAGACATACCTGCAACCAAAACACAAAATTAGTCAAAAAAATAGTTTTCAGTTTTAAAGCCTTTAATTAACTTTTTTTACCAAATGTCCCTTTTTTTTACATTAAAGGACCTTAAAATAGGTACTTTCTTTAGACCATCTGAGACCTTCAACATTTAAATATTGACCGAATTGGTTGTACCAGGAGTTGTCTGAGTTTTTTGTGAGGAGTTTTTTATGTGGTGCTTTTTCATCGGCCTCAGCGACAATCATCTGTTTACGCACATCACACTCGACCACCTGGTGACGACTCTGATGAAGACAGAAGACATGCCTGGTATATTTCAGATATATAGCGAGTCTGATAAAAGATTTAAGAAGTTAGTACTACAGACACTATGAATGTTATCGCCTTTAAAAAGTCTAAAACATAAAGTCATTAGTTAGATTTAATTATAAATTCCTGTGCATTAGTGAATGCCCACGTGAAGAAATTAGTTTCTCCTCATGGCGCAGAAGGACAGTGAAGAACCATCAAGACACAGAATGACCATTTCAAAATGGATCACGGAAGAGAAATTAATAATTGTTGTTTTTGAACGACCAGAATTATATGACACCAAGTCTGGGGCGAGATTCAGCAGATTTGAACCACTTTGACATTTCACTCCAAGTCTCTTCCAGCTGTGAGTACATGCGCTAGAACAGGATTGTCAAACATCCGGCCCGCCAGATGGTTCAATCCGGCCAAGTCATTAAGAGAAAAAAGTATAAGGATGTTAGAAAAAAAAAGCAAGTTTCTAGCCTATTCCTGTGGCGAGTTCTGGTTCTGTAAAGAAATGACCGCAATGCACAATTCCACCACTAGGGGGAGTAAAGGAAAAGCAGCCAACGCAGGAAAAGATTTTTGAAGATTTCTTTGTATTTGGCACACTGACAATGACATTGTGAAACAATGCCGAGTTTCAAGAGAGAAACAAAGGTTAATTCCAAATTCTTATGTTCAAATGTTTTCACGTTTAATTTAGTTTAATTTTTCACTCATTTGCACATTTATATTTCAGGCAGGGTTTTTATTTTTTTCTATAGCCCCTCTTGAGTTTACTATCAGGATTACCTCAATATTAGATATGTAAAATATTCAGTCTGTATAAAATTAAATAAACATTGTTTTTAAAGTGAAATTCATTTCATTTGAAATCCATTGGCCTCTGTGAAAAATGTGTACTAATAAGTAAAACGGCTTTTAGGTTGTTTGTGGCATTTTTTTCAACTGAGAAAATAACAATAACGAAGCAACAGATAACAAGTGGATGATTGGTTATTGTGCTATGATGTCATTGGTCCGGCCCCCTTCAGATCAGACGAGTTCACACCCCAGCGCTAGAAACACGTAGGGACAGCAGTAGTAGTAGTAGTAGTAGTTTATTTGACAGGGACAATGTGCAAAAACATTAAAGATGCTTTACACCAGATTATAGCTGAAGCTAGTTTCCATCTGTAGTCCCCAAACAAGTATAAATCAATACAATACAAACTTCAATATAAATGTAAACAATCATTCAATACCCACTCACACATTAAACTTTTCCACAAACAACTGATTACATAATAAAATGTTACAATCAAATCTAACAAAAGCCATATCACTGCTTGCAGTGTGAACATCATGTGCTAGAAGAACTTTTTGTTCAGCACAGTTTTGAATCCAGAACACATGTCTGTGTTAGCTTAACATGACATATTAGGGGTGTAAGGAATATTGATTCTGTGAAATACTGGGATACTTTATTTGGTGATACTTGTATTGATTTAAAATACTGCCAAGGTGATATTTAAACGTTTTTTTTAAAAGCAAAGCTACCGGTTTATGAGATCCAGTTGCAGTGCTTATTATTAGAACCACTAAATAACGTATTTCACAATTGTGATTATAATTAGATAATTCTTCAATCTTAATTTTAAAAACAGTTGATAATTTGTGTCTTGGGATATATCTGGATACATATTGTATCATGAAATGTGTATCATGTTGTCAGATTCTTGCCAATACACACTCAGATTACACATACCTCACAATGCACCTTCGACATGTGATGGTACGTTCCATTTTCATGATGTTCCTTGAGAACTTCACAGTTTTCTTTACCACATACAAGAACTGATGTCTGCAGTTTGTTTTTCATCCAAACATGAGCAGCTACTTTTTATTTTTTTTTTTGCATAAGTCCAAAGATGATAACGAGCTCATTTCCTGCTGCTCACCGAGTCAAAGAGTCTTGTCAGTGCGGCTGCGTCTCCACAGTGATGTGAGCGGTGCACACCTTTCCCCGACTCCGCCACAGCAGGACCTCATGCAAATGTTGCTGAACTCTGGGAGTCAATAGGAACGGAGACTGTCAGGATTTCTGCCAGCGAGCTCGCTGTTGATAGCGCTGCACTCAAACACGACTCACTGTCACGCGCTGAATATCAACTAAGATGACACTTGATGTATATTATCATAATCGTGCGATTACATGTGTACTTCAGATGTTCTCACTTCAAATGGGAAGTGTGTACGAGTGTGTAACCGCCTCACAAACACACAAACGTGCGGTAAATCCCAGGATTGTGCGTCTTTCTCCTTTGGTCCCCGTGGCTTTGCTTCCACCTTTCCACTCACTTTGCCACCAAGGTAATCTTCCTCACCATCGTCCGCACCATCATCTTCATCATTAAGCTGGATCAGAATCATCATCTTACACCGCAGCCCTCCCAGTGGCATCCCCCCCGCACACACGGCGCCGGATCATCGCCGCAGCTCAATGGCTCTCCCCCAAAATCCCCTCCACCATCAAAGGCAAAGGCCTGTCTGTCAGTCACGCCGGCGATTATGGCGCTGAGTGACAGGGGACGAGTGACACTAAGCGGCCGGGCTGAATGCACCTCCGTCAGGCCTGGCAGGTCTGGGTGACACGGGGGGCTGGGCCGCGTCCCTCACATGCGGGGATTAGCCTCGCCGAGTGCCATCTCAGCCCCACTCTGCTCTCACTCCCGCTAAGTGGAGCATGGATGCTCTCAAACATGCGCAGCACATGCGGCGGCGTGCACGCAGTGCAGAAAGGTGAGCGGGCTTTTGCATCGCTTGGGTCACAGGTGGAACTCGGACTCACGTGCAGAGGAAATCTAAAGTCTGAGAACGATACGGAGATTCAAAACTACAAGATTTTATGCAGCATTTTCATCTTTTTCAGTGAAATCAAGTTATTTTATACGATAGGGGTCTAAAACCTGGAGCTCCAGAGGTTCTTTTTCTCTCCATGGAGGCTCTCTGGCTGAAAACAAATAAAATAATAGTATTTTTTTAAAGTAAGGAGTATTTATTTAATTTAGATGAGTTAAATGTATAAGGTTCACATAGATGATAAACTATGTAGGTTTTTACATCCTGTTGACCTGAAGACGTCTTGTTTGATCAACTCTACCTCCAGAATGAACAGATTTGATATGCAAAACTAAACTTTGGTAAAATGTTGATCTTTTATGAGTTAAAAGCACATATTATCTTATGCTTCACAACATTGTTTAATTGATGTCCAGAGCAGAGCTGCAATGATTAGTCGACTAATCGACTATTAAAATAGTCTATGACTAATTAAATAGTCGATTAGTCGTTACTTTATATATATTAGATATGTTTTATCTATATGGAGTCAGAGTGCAGTAAAGCTGAACAAAGTTGTGAGCGTTCAGCACCAAAAAATGAACTTTTTTAAATATTTGAGTCAGTTAGACTAAAACTTCATTCTTGCTTCAGATGTCGACCTCATTTGTTTATTTGTTTTAAGGCCAGAACCAAATGAAGGACAGAGGCTGCATGATTCATTAAAAGTTGAATAAACTATCATCTTTATTTTTAGTTAGTTTAAAGCTAATGATGAGTAAGATGTGTGCTTTACATCCAGCTTAGATGTGACCTGATTAGTCGACTATTAAAATAATCGTTTATGGTATCCGTAGTCTAAAGCTGCACTGAGATGATCCTGTTTGGCTTTTATTTTGAAAATAAGTTATTTAAGTTTCTGTCAAACATTAAAAAAGGAAAAATCCCATTTTAAGAGATGCTAGGTTCTTTTTTTGTTTTTGCTTCTGTTCGTGCTAAATTCACATAATTCATGTTTATTATTAAAAAAAGAAGCTAATAAATGGACATTTCTTAAAGGCTAAAGTAAGATTATATGTCTCCTTCTAGGTTTGGATGAGTAGAAAACGAGTCCAAACGGCTCTTTTCCTCTTAAAGGTTGCCGACCCCTGAACTAAACTTACAGGGAAATTTAACTGAAATATTTTTCTTTTGTCATTCAAATAAAAACGTCACAACTTTACTGACTTAGACGTCAAAGAATGACTCCCTTTACACCTGGATTTATTTCCAACGAATAAAAAAAAACACTTTTGGTTTTAAGTAAATTGAGGTAAGTTTGAGAAGTAAGTTTAATAACTAAACAGAACGTGTTGTGTACGTGGATCTGACATCAGTGATCATTAAAGTTTTGTTCATGCCGCTACAGCTGCAATCAATGTTACACATCAGGTTTTTTTATTCTGTTCTGTGGGATTTCCTTCTATTTCAGAGTGGGCGCTCGTTGTTTTTGAGGATCTTTGTGTGTCTTTCTGTGTTGATTGTTTTCAGGTGTGACAGCAGCTGATTGGCTGGAAGAATCCTCGTTGTTCTCCACCTGGTGACTCCTGTAACCTGTTGCTGATCAGAACACTGGATCATTACACTCAGACCGTCGTGGTTTAGTTCTTGTTGTGTTCATCGTGTTTAAGGTGAAGCTGCAGGAATGAATCACCGGTGTTCTTCATGTGTCTTTGTAGGGTTTATTTCTTGAAAACATGTTATATTTTGAGTGTTTCTGGATCACGATTGGTCTGTTTTGTTTATTTATCTTAGAACTCGCCATGAAGCCTTTTTGATAAAATTCCTGCTTGGATAAACCTCTCCACTGGAATCAGACTGACACAGCTGGTGTGTGAATGTGTGTAAGTCCCAGTTAAAGTCTGACAAAGTTAACAAACCGCCTCCTCCCCTCAAAGCAAAGCCCGGCAGAGCCGTCTCTCCTCGCCACCGTGGCCGCCGTTCACGGCCTGCTGGAGTGTTGCAGAAGACATTTCCCTTTAATGTTACATTATCCTTTTCAGTGACAACCGCACGCCACTCACACGGGCAACGGCAGAGCGGCGGAATCGTAAATGGAGTCGAAAAAAGGCTTTTCTTCCTCTGCCGCCATGAGTCACTCGGACAAGGACGGTACCGTCAGCGCCGGCCACCAGCAAGCCTCATTTCACCTCTCAATGAGACGGACCGTAATGAGCCCCCCCATTCCACATCCTCCTGCTCATTAACACCCGCAGCCTCCACTGCTTTAGCCCACGTCCCCTTCATCCTCCCCTTCATCCTCCCCCTCCCTCCCTAACCTTTCTCACCCGGTAAACTGCACACCTTGAGCTTATTCAGCAGAGTCAAATGCCAGCCTCTTCCCCGCTGCAGTCATTCTTCTGCCTCCATGCGCTCACATTCACGCCTCGCCTGCTTCATGGTGAAGGGATTGTCTGGAGCCCCCCCTGGGATAATTAAACACCAAATAGGAAGTGAGTATATCTAAAAATGTTCAGGAATCTGTCGGTTAAAACAAAAACCAGCTTTAATCTGGACCTAAATAATCAGTCCAGATGTGAAGCCGTGTGATTCATCCTCTTCTTCATCTCTGACCCAGACGCTCCGGTGAAAGGAAACCACAAGCTCAGCACAGAGTCGCCCCCGTCCCGGCGGTACAGCCCCCCACAGTTCGACGCTGCACCGGCGGCGGGGCGACACGCGGAGAGCGCCGGCGTCCGAGCGGCGTGCTTCACTACACTGCCATTATCTAAAGGCTGAGTTTGATTTATTGACTGTCACGAGTTTTATTCTGTCTCAGGCTGCAGCTTTTCCACATGAAACACATCCCTAAACTTCTATCCGCACACAAACGGGAAAACTCCACAGCATCAGTAATGGTGTTGTGCATGAGGAAGCAGCAGAACATGAGATGTATCACCTGAGTCCAACATACCAGATCCACCGTCCCAGATTCATCGTCCTGGATCCACCGACCTGAATCCAACATCCCAGATCCATTGTCCCGGATCCATCGTCCCGGATCCATCATCCTGGATCCACCGTCCCGGATACACCGTCCTGGATCCATCGTCCCGGATCCAACATCCCAGATCCATCGTCCCGGATCCATCGTCCCGGATCCATCGTCCCGGATCCACCGTCCTGGATCCACCGTCCCGGATCCATCGTCCCGGATCCATCGTTCTGGATCCATCGTCCCAGATCCACCGTCCCGGATCCACCGTCCTGAATCCACCATCCTGAATCTATTGTCCTGGATCCATCGTCCCGGATCCACCGTCCTGGATCCATCTTCCCGGATCCACCGTCCTGGATCCACTGTCCCGGATCCACTGTCCCGGATCCACTGTCCCGGATCCATCGTCCTAAATCCATTGTCCCGGATCCATCTCCTGTTCCCTTGAAACAGGAAGAACTCCTTCCAAGTCCTAGAAGCTTTACAGAACCATCACCAGCTAATCTGACCATAAACTAGAGCTCAATGGAAGCCAAACGAGTAAACGTGTCGTCACTTTTCTTACAGTTTTAACCATCGAGTTAATCTAAAAAGAAACAAAGACTAAAACTCAAACGTTTGGCAGGAATGTGTCAAATTTTTAGTCAAAATAACTTTTTACACTTACAAGAAAACCCAAAGACATTAAACGTGGTGTTGGAATGGGTTTATTTCAAACAATCAAAAGAAAAAAATACAGAAGACAAATATGAATTTATATCTATGCCTAGATCCATCGGACGGGGAATATTCTGGAAGCAGGATGCCAAATCTGGAGCTGTCAAGAGGAAGACGGAAGAGGCTTAGGATCCAGAGATCAAAGGTTGTGTCCGAATTCCAACACTAACCTCTAACTCCTAAAAACTATGTGGCGCTCTGGAATTTAAAGGCAATTAGGACACGACGCTCACCATTTTTCTTTCGTTCTTCTAAACAACAGCTATGATGTCACCGATTTCACAGTCAAAATCGAATCAATACGAATATTTTATAACGTTTATTTATGACTCCGCTGTGTTCTGATGATGAAACTGTTGATAGTTCATTTTAAAATGACATTTTCACTGTGGTTCACCTTCAACCAATTAGAACTGACCCTACTGGGAGGAAGATCATGATTGGTCGTCTTTTTGTTTACATCACGTGTACATAAAAAATCCAATAAGGAAGAGAGAGAATACAATTATTTACCTCCTTTCATACCTTCATTCTCGTGGTTTTACCCCCAGTTCACACTGGATCCTTTACGTCCCTAATAATGAGTCATGAATTAATTGGAAATTTTAAAAAGTAAAAACAGATAAAGAAATACACACACCCAGACATTGAAGTTTCTTTGCTGTATTCCGGTTCACCTTTGGGCTGTAGTAGATTTTATTTAGTGCAGTGTTCTTCGTCCTGATTGGTTGTTGACTTTGTCAATCAATCTCCTCCATGCCATCATTTTGCCATGAAAATTTGGACCTTAAACAAGAGAAAAATGTGAAAATGATCATTTTGCTGAGAAAAATGTAGAAAGTGTGTAGCAAGGACTTTTCCAGCCTTAAATATCTATAACCCTATTTAACAGAATCCACATATTGTTGGTTATTTTTAGAATGTACAGTGTAAACGTCAAATGTTGAATCAGTTAACACAAGTTCTGTAATTTGTTCCATGCAAAATAATTTTTAAGTTGATGGTTTACTCAACCTAAAAATTTGATTTGATAAAAACTAGCAATTTTTAATTATAACATATAACGGAACTTTTGATATTTGATTCAATGTTTCACTTTTTACAGTGTAAATGAGAGAACGCTGAACATCAAACATTATTTCTATTTATTTATGTTTTTGTGAGAAAATACTTTTTAATTTTTGAAAATTACTTTAAATAATCAAAATAATATCCTAATAGAACAAATGAACATCAATATATTTAATATTTATTCCTTTTTTAGAACTCTTTCCTTATTAAAACATTCTAGTAGCAAAATCTAATGTGGTAAAAGAGTTTTTCAAGTGTAAAATCTTCCTTTTTTTTCTGTTCCAAAGCTTAACAACTTGCAGCTTTTTAAGAAACTTCTGAATGACTTCAAGGGCTGTTGACAAATCTTGGCCTTGATCCACTCGTCTACTTTGCATATCCGAAGTGACGCAGGCGGCAGCGATGAGGCGAGCACTCGTGACACTCGTGCGGTGACACGCAGTCACATGTCGGTCCAGAAAATGCCTCCGTAAGCAAACGGATTAATGGAAATTAAGTCGAGGCGTCCGACTTCAAACCACTTTTTTTATGCAGATTTAGTGGATGGAAGGAGACAGAAAAAATCCCCCGAAATAGCCAATAATTCAATTTGTTCATTGCAAACAGTTTTTGATTGATATCATTTTCATTCCTCCCATCAGGTGCCATATCATAGAGGAGGGTAATAACCCAGAAATAACCTCGTTATGGAGACAGCGCTGCGGTCTGGGCACAATGAACTCAGAGCTGAAGAATTAGTGACCTGGAAAGTGGCAGTGAGGGTTAATGGCATTAGCTACATCACACACAGAGTGAGAGTCGGAGGAGGAGGAGGGAGAGCAGACAGCAGAAATCATGGCTGCAATCACCAAAGGAAGCTGCCTGAGAATTCACAGGAAAATAAAAGATCCTCTGATGGCAGATTGTTCTTTTTTTTACTCATCATGGTGCCTTTTGATATGGAGAGCGTGCCACTGTTGGGAGGATTCATCCATCAGCGTTATTATCATTGCTGTTTGAAACGGATGCTGCCTCTTTTATTGTTCGGAGTCTAATTAGAGTGAAATGGAGAAAATAAAGAGTGGGCTCTTAATGAATTATTTCCTCTCATGTATTTTAGAGTTCATCTTTTGTTGTTTGCACAAACACTTGCTGCCTCTTTACCTGCTTGTTGAAAAATCAGCTCGAACTGGAATTTGGCAAAAGAAAGCAAAAAGATCGTTTGTGTACCTGCAGGGTTGTTGTTGTTGTTTTAAGAAGGGAAGGAGGTTGTTCCACCTGGCTGCTGCAGAAACACAATTAGAAGCTAAAATTATGGATGTTATGGAGTAATCACCTCTTTGATATCCAACATCAATACAACTTTGGACACTTTGATATATGAGCTGGCCTTGATGAGTCTGCTGAATACATTAAAAATATGTTTAATTAGCATTTCAAATCAGCAGCACTCAACTAAAAAAGAATATACAATAAAGGAGAAATATGGCGGGGTTGTGTGAGTGTGTGTGTGTGTGCGGTGGGGGCGGGGGAACAAATTACTGGTGGGTTTGATGAACAAAGAGGCTGCCCTCAGAACAAAGCCCGCCGTTAAAGCGCCGTTTCTTTCACCTTCTCGCCTCATTTTTTGAGGCCGGTCGAATCAAAACGATCCTCTGGGCCTCTTGCTTTTTTTTTTCCTCTTTTTCAAACATTTCTTCATCACTCTTCTCATGCAAGAAAATATTCAGTCTTTAATTAACACGGCCTCATGAATGTTTGATAAAACCCGATCCCTCTTTGAAACGCCTTGAAGAACACGTGTCAGTATTTGCACGTATCTCTGATGAAGAAAGAGCAGAAAATGTGACTTTGGTTTGTGATGAATAACTGATGTACATTTTAACCTATTTACTTCATTTTGATCTTCCTCACTCAGCGCGCTCGTGACTCCTAAGATCGCCGGGAGATGATTGACAGATCAAGACTGCTGCGGTAAAAAAAATGACTCCTTTATTTATTTATTTCTCGGAGACGCCACGCCAAGGAGGAAGTTAAGATTTCAAACTGTTCAAAGTGAATTTCAGATGAGATGTAATTCAATGGAAAATATAAAATGTCAGTTTCAATTTTCTAGCATGAGCAGAAAGTGCTTCTTAATACCGCGTTGCCCCGCGCGCCGCCGCCGCCGCAGCGCCATGGCTGCCTCTGCACGTCTGACAGCCCGGAGTCATCCACCTAAAAGCAGTTATCACTCTTTCCATTTTCAGACAGCTGCACATTTACTTAAGCTTTTAAATATTGTATACGGGAGTCGGGGCAACTCTGAAACAAATCCACGATGGCTTCAGCTCAAATCGAAAGTTCTGCAGCTTTTCTCACAAGAAACATCATCATTACCTCCAGAAAAACCAGAGAGCAACTCGTCTGAAGAAAAGGTTTGGTTTCTGTTTGCCATAAACTATCAGATCTCTTTTTCAGAGCTACAGTTGAGTTGAGAACAGCTTCTACAGTTATAGGTGGTAAAGCTGAGGGAGACACAGCGGACACATGAGGCGGCTCGGATTTAAACCCGTCTCAGCAGTCGTGGTGCTGGAGCTTCTGCAGATGATAAGAGCATTTTGGAACACAAAATGAGATGTGAACAAGCAGTTTCTTAGTTCACAAGAGGTAAGTGGATGAAATGTGAAGGAACAGAGAGACATAAATAAAGTGTCTTGGACAGACGCGTGGGAGATGGAGGTGTCCTTAGAAAAGAGTACTACACCTGAAGTATACAGAACATCCAGAAGTATTCACAGCACCTCACTTCTTCCACACTTTATGTCACCGTCTTATTTCTAAATAGTTTTCTTCCTGAATTGAATTGAAGCCAGCCTGTGGTAAATCCAGAGGATTGGAGACCCTGTCTCCATGAGGTCCTGGGGTTGACCGTGCACGTCAAAGCACAAACCAAGCATGAAAGTAAAGAATCATCTGTAGACCTCTGAGACAGGATCGAGGCAGAAGGTTAGGGAAGGGTTCAGAAACATTTCTGCTGCCTTGAAGGCTCCAATGAGCACCTTGACCTCCATCATCTGGAAGAGGAAGAACTTTGGAACCACCAGTACTCTTCCTAGATCTGTGATTGGGAGGGAAGAGCCCAATAATCCAGCGTTCCTCTGTGGAAAGAGGAGAACCTCCCAGAAGGACAACATCTCTGCAGCACCAATCAGGCGTGGATGGTAGAGCGGCCGGACAGAAGCCCCGTCCCAGATGGAAGTCCGTCTGGAGTTTGACAAATGATTCTCAGACCACGAGGAACCACATTCTGTGGTCTGACCAGATCAAAACAGAACTTTTTGGAGTGAATAGCGGGCCAAGTGCTTGGAGAAAACCAGGCACTGCTCGTCACCGGGGTAACACCATCCCTACAGTGAAGCATAGTGGTGGCAGCATCATGGAACTGGAAGACTGGCAGAGGGACAGAGACATCCTGGTTGAAAATCTGCTCCAGAGCGCTCTGGACCTCAGACTGAGTTCATCTTTCAGCAGGACGAAGATCCAAAGCACACCGCCAAGACATGGAGGGAGTAGCTTCAGAACCACTGTCAATGTTCTGGAGTGACCCAGTCAGAGCCCAGACCTGAATCCAGTACACATCCAGTACCTTCACCGGCCACTGTATGAGACACACGTCCAGCTGCTCGTTTACACAGTTTTTTAAATCTATCAATCGCATGGCAGCAACCTGCTGCATTTATGGATGTAGACACGGTCAACACGAGTTTCTTGAGTTCAAACTCATCGAGGAAGAAAGATGCTTTAGTCTACTTTGGTGGTGGCAGACGGGCCGAGGATTTCAGAAACTGCTGATCCAACACGTTCTCATTCCCAGGGCGTCGCGTTTGGTTAAGGCCTCCTTCACGTCACTTTTAGACATTTTGGGTGTCTCTAACTTGTCATTTTATGATGTTCTTCCAAATAAATCAGAGGTCCAGGCATTTTGTCACATGTGGCACCATCTGAGGACCGGTTCTGGGGCCAGCATCAGCACCCTAACCAGTACCATGTCTGGTATCAGACGCCCGGTTCCGGTTCGCGTTGATGGTGGGTTAAGGTCAGGGTACCGATGTGGTCAGTGGGCCGGAGGTTGGGAACCCAGCCAGCCCGTCAAAACACGACGAGTTGGGGACACGTCAATTCATGACATGGAGGGGTCCTGAACCAAACGCCAAGATGTGACGACTTTGTGATGAGAATGCTTGGCTCATCCAACTACTTCTATTGAGGCGCTCGATTGGTCAGTTTAGAACTTGAATAAAGCAACAGCGTTGAGAGACTCCTCCCACCTGTTGTCTCTGTGTCCACATCCCGATCAGCTGATCCGTGCTCTCCCTCTGCCTGACGGATGATCAGCATCTCGCCGTTTCCCAGTCTTTGGTCTTTACACTACTGACATTATAGCCATGATGCTTAATTATCACCTGTTCCTGATATTGATGCTTTATTTGGCTTTTTGGTTCAACTAAGAAATGTGGAAATAAAATGTATAGATGTGTATAACTCTCTTCATGAAATATTTACTAAACTTTGAATTGTCCTTCTAATAAATATCAATGAGACTGTCATCTATGTTTTGTTTCCTCATTTCTGGCATTACCATTAGCATAAACATAAGATCGGCAGAGTTTAGTCCATCTTTACAATTCTTTCTCACAAAACACAGACTGTTAATAGAAAATCTTAAAACTCCAAAGAGGAAAAAGGTGTCAGAAAACTCTGCAGTTGATTCAACCGACAGAAGTTCAAGTAAAACGATGAAATAAGTAGGAATAACGTTACTGTTGGAAACAACTCTTTACAGTAGCTTAGACATAGTCGGGATTAATAACTTCTCAACTTCTTTTTGAACAGCCCATTACAACTGTTTGTGGTAAACAAATTAATGTGCAGCTACATTTTATTTTAACATCATGTTATATTTTTGAAAACAAAAATACTAATTCCCTCTTCTCTCTCTCTTTCACGGACACAAATCTGCATCTTTCCAGCGTCGCATCTCCAAGTTCTCCTCGTACTTTTATAACAGTTTTCATTTGCTTATTATCTCAGAAACCTCCATAAACAAGCATCAGATCTCACACATGCTTCTTTATCTCTGCGTGCCACTTGTTTTAATTTGTCATTATTTTGTAGGAGGATGCAAACATTCACACCTTTAATTGGCTCCTCAGACAGCAGCTGTCACGTTGGCTGTGCGAGTGCATCCGTGGCGTCCTCCGCCGCCGCCGCCGCATGAGTTCTTCCACCAGAGAGACTCTGACCCCAAACCCAGAAGTTTAACCAAATAAACTTTTAGGGTTTCAACCATTTCTGGTCGACATTTATAGATGCAGAATAGGAAAAATCTTTTATTTGTTAAGGAAATAGTTTTTGAAAAACACTTTATTTATAACTTCCTGTTAGACATAAATGAGATCTTTTCTCTGATGGATTCTTACCTGCCACAACAAAAGCTGTTCTATATTTGATTCATTAATCGTCACATTCTCGGTGTTTTGATTCCTCCTCTGTAAATCTGTTTGTCTCTTTAGCCTCCATGTCAGAGTGAGGTCAGAGGTCGCGCCGCCTGCTGTTGGCCGTGTGGGAGGCGAGGGCGTCGAGCGGATCAGGAAGATGATGGAGAGCGGTGAGCTGCAGAGTCTTTAATAAGAACCGCTCGGTTAATGAGTAGGAAAGTTAAGAAAAGCAGGAAGTAAAATATACTTTTAAAACATTTCTTCAAAACAAAAGAGAAACATTGTTTTTCTTTGTTCTCTTTCACTAAATAAATCCAGTAAAACGCTTCAGCGTTCTGATGTTCCAAAAGGCTTTTGAAGTTTTATTGGTTTTTCTCCAGAGATTAAAAAAATAAGATTCATGTTTATCAGAGTCTGTCTGGATGCTGGATTACTGTGGAGTTTGTGCAAAACATGATTCATGACAAATATGAGTCTCAAAGTGAAACTGATAGATGCTGGAATAAATATATATTTATTTACAGTCTCCAAGTCCAAATATAGACATAAGTCATCGCATAAAATCACCAGTAAAAGCATCATAAAAGTAAGAAAATACAATAAAAGTGATAAAACATACAAAAGAGGACATAAAAAAGGCGTTTGTACCAGTATTTCCAAAGTTCGTTTAGTGAGGAAAACTACATCAACTTGAATTAATTCCCAAAAATCAATTCATTAATGATCAATTTAGTTTACAAAGATTCTCCAATAATTGATCCCCAAAGATCCACAAGCAGATTTTACAAATAAAATCAAGATTATCATGAAAATCAGAACAGAAAACCAGCATGCAGACACTTCATTATTGTCTCTGTTCTGTAGTGGCAGAATTGGTTTAGTGATATATCTGGAGAAACGATTAAACATTTGACTGAAATTATTGTAATAAAAAATATTAGTAAAAAATAGTAACACTAATATTGAATTTGTTCTTCTAACAAAGAAGTAACTTTAGAAGATTCACAGGAAAATGAAAAGTTTGGAAGCACAAATCCAGTTATACTCGGGCTTAAAGACCAACTCAAAAAAAAAATGAGATTTTAATGAGAAATTGGTGCATTTCTCTTAAGATGGATGACATAAAAAAATAAAGTTCAACAAAATTTGCATTTCTGAGTGTTTTCTCATTCAGGTTGTTGTGATTTAGGAGTCAATGAAAAAATGCAGTTTGAAAATCAGCTTATTTGTTACATCATAAATAAACTGTGGAGGTCACAAACTCTTTGCTCCGCCCATTCTGCAAAGGAATAGATCCACAAACGTCTTTGTTTTCCTCGTTGGAGCTGAAATCTGGATCAAAACTGGACGGCCGGATAGTTCTGATATTAATCAGCATTTTTGTTGTACTGCTGAGGTTGGGGGAGTGTAGACAGAGAGCTCTCAGTAAGAGGGAGGGGAATGCTTGCTATGCGTCAACGGTCCCGCCCACAAGTCAGAGATGAATTTCTAATGAGCTCCTGCCGCTTTGCAGAAAATATGTCCTTGAAATGACAAGGTTTTTGAATTTGGAAAAAAAAGCAGCATAATGATTGTTAAAAGACTTCTGAGAAACATTTCAAATTGATTAAAAGATGATCGGAGTGAGACTTTAAGAACAGAAATGATGGAATCGGTTCTGCTGGTTCTGGTCCAAACTGACCTGAATGAAAGCAGCTTCCTAACGATCTTTGTTTAGAAAAAGAAACAGGAGACAGTTGTCCAGGTCGCAGGAAACGAAGGCATGAATCATCGGTTATAAATACAAATATTTAATAAAAAATCTAATAATAACTCATAACTATAATAACTATAATAATAACTAAAAAAGTGTCATTACCTGCAAAAAATGCTATTATAAATACTTTTTGCTGAATCGTGTCGCTGAACGCTTTAATATATAGGTTTCAAAAGTGCACAAAAGATGTGGAGAATTTCTTATTTCAATGGGGCTAAAAATTCAATTGTATAAATTGTGTAAAATAAAAAATAGAAAATCATAAAATACATGAATACCATAAGTACAAGCAGGAATGTCTGTAACGAACTGAAAGTTTAGATACTAATGTTGCAGAAAGTGAGATTGAGTTTTTAGATGCCGAAAAACATGCGGAAAAGAGAATTGATTCTTTAAAGCACTTGAACAGAGAATCTGAGCTGAATTCAGAGGGAATTTAGACACATTTTGAAGGTTTTTTAAGTGATTCAGAGAACAATGTTTCAGTTTATTCTATTAATAACCTCCCCGATCAATAATCAATAGACCTCTAGAGCTCCGTGTTTCTGCTGTTGTGAGTTCCAGAGTGCACAATGAGAAGTGAGTTCCAGGGTTTACTGGACGGCTCAGTCGCCCACTCCCACACCCCCTCTGCCACTCTATTTGAAGGTTTATTAATGGCGAGGAGAACCGGCGATAAAGATCGATGTCGGCCTGACGCAGCCGCGACAGCCGGAGAGTGGCGGTGGCATCATGTGATGGAGGATGCCAGCCTATCGTGGAAGGGCAATCAAATCTTTGTGGCATCCGGACACAATCGTTATTTATTCATGCTAATACAAGTATATTAAAGAATCTAAAAGGGGTTTGGGCTCCATCACTCACTGCGGGAATCGTTCAGATCATTTATCAGGAAGTTCGCATGACTTCCCTCGGCCAGGACTCCCTTCACCGAGCGCATGCCAACTAAAATGGATAATGGGCTTTGATTTGTATGCGCGGGGCTGCCCTTGTCATTTCTTTGGGCTCGCTTTGCAAATAATGCATGATTTGGGACTTGGAGTGGCAGTCATATCGATGCGTGCGCTTCCATATGCAAACCCCTACTGGAATTCCTTGGTGGTTTTCATGTGTAATCGACGACACTTGCCAAAGGAGAGCGTCTTCATTAGGGAAACACTGATGCTGATGGATATTTGCAGCAATGAGGGTACGAGCCGCCACCGCCACCGCCATTCCTCAACTGTTTTATGCCATTAAACGCGCCTCCCCACCCTCGCCAGCCCATAAAAACAAGACTTCAGATATATTATGTTTTAATACTCCCTTATAAAGGAAAAACATAAAAATGCAAAATGCAATATCCAGGAGCTGTCACTTTGATAAACAAAGCTGAATATTGATTTGTCTCTAAATTGGAGCACAGGAGGGGGTTGTGGGGGGACAATAATGTTAGATTCCCAGTAACATGAAATTACATGCTGAAACAGAGTGCGTTCCTCTCGGGCTTGTCACCATCCAGCTGCACAGCAGTTTCTCACCAGCAGCAAACCAGAGCCGTGTTTCCCCACCAACACATCCCTGACAGAAGCCGGACGGAAGAGACCGGCTGAATCATCTTAATTAGCTTAATTTAATTATTGATTCTAATCAATGATGATAAAAGCGTCGGCGATGGCAGATACGGAGCGAAAAGGCAGGAAGATTCAAGAGGTTTCACCTTCCTGATAATTATGGTGAGCACAGCAGTTTTCGTGGTGCCAACATCAGCTTTTCGGGACATAATTATGTCATATTTATACTATGGTGTTTAAGGGGCTCGTTCCAGAACATACTGCCGTCCTGACTGCAAACAGGTGAAAGTGCCGTGAAGAACTCCGCTTTAAAGATACACATTTGGAACAGAAATCAAAGCAAATCGCAGACATTCTGGGTAAACCAAACCCAACACTGACAGAAGAATCCCAGACGAATGTTTCAGTCTAAAGAACATCCAGTCAGGGGTCTAAATATGACATTAAATCATACAGATAAGAGCTGAAGACCTTCTTCCACTCACTGGGGACCGGGGCAGCAGTCTAAGCAAAGATATCCAGACTTCCCTCTCCTTGGTCACTTCCTCCAGCTCCTCTGGACGACCACAAGGGGTTCCCAGACCAGCCGAGAAACATAGTCTCTCTAGTGTGTCCTGGGTCTTCCCCGGGGTCTCCGTCCAGTAGAACATGCCGAGAACACCTCTCCAAGGAGGTGTCCAGGAGGCATCCGGACCAGATGCCCGAACCACCTCAACTGGCTCCTCAGGATGTGGAGGAGAAGCGGCTCTACTCCGATCTCTCTCCGGGTGACCGAGCTTCTCACCCTATCTCTAAGGGAGCGCCCAGCCACCCTCCAGAGGAAACTCATCTTGTAGTCGGGATCTTGTTCTTTCGGTCATGACTCAGATCTCGTGATCATAGGTGGAACTGGAACGAAGATCAACCAGTAAATTGAGAGTTTTTATTTTTGGCTCATCTCTCTCTTCACCACCACGAACCAGTACAGCGACCCCATAACGGCGGACGCCGCTCCAATCCACCTGTCAATCTCACGTTACGATCTTCCCTCACTCGTGAACAAGAGCCTAGGATATTTAAACTCCTCCAACTAAGGTAAGAACACTTCACCCTCCCAGAGAGGGCACGCTACCTTTCTGGGAGAAACTGAAGGACACAATTTAATGAACTAAATAAAACGTTTTTCTGTCTTTAGTTGTAAATCACTGTGTTGTTTTCTGCTTTTTGATTTCCGGTGGCAGTTGTTGACAATGTGGTTTCATTCTCCTATTTTAAAGGAACACCTGTATCGTGTTTACTTCCTGTCACGCACCCTAACCCCTAATGATCATCTAGTGTGGTATATCTAGTGTCCTGGATTTTATTTATTTCATATTTCTATATTCACTGGCTTTTTTTTTGTTTTTAACTAATTTTGGTTTTATTAAACCTTGATACACACTAGTTTTTTGCAGAAACTTCTGTGATATTTTCACAGCATTGGATTTGTAGCTTTGCACTACCAGGAAAATGGTGAACGCTCTAAATAGTGCACAAAGTAGAGAGAAAAATATGAACAGCCTTGATTTCTGGTCATTCTGACAACTCTTTCATGTTCCTGTTGTTCGTAGTGTTACGTAGTCTACGAAAGCAGAAAGTCGTAAAATCTAAACAATAGCCGATTACTAAACTGGTTATCCCTGGTTAGCCCTAAGACCCTAGGAAGGAAAAACTCCTGAAAAAAAAAAAACCTGTTAAAGATCTAACTCTACAACTACATGTTTGAATAATGTAGCAGATGGACTTCATCCAGATGGAGCTGGAGACAGTTGGGGGCGTGAGATGAACCAGAGGCGGGGTCTACGGCCAAGATGAGCCGGAGGCGAGGTCCACGGCCAAGATGAGCCGGAGGCAAGGTCCACGGCCAAGATGAGCCGGAGGCGAGGTCCACGGTCAAGATGAGCCAGAGGCAAAGTCCACAACCAATACGAGCTAGAAGCAACTCTCACTACCCTCCCCTAGTGGTTAGTGGGAAAGAGGAACAACATGTGAATCGCACTGCACCAAACAGAAGCACAGAGAACTAAATGAAAAATAAATAATAGAGAATAGAGAGGAGAAGAAGTAAATGATAATAGAGGACAGAACCCCAGTAGACCATCCTTTCCCAGCTAGCTACTATTGTTATTGAAATTTTCTTCAAACATGTCAATAGTAAGATGTGTGTAGTATGGCACATACAGTTGATGGTAATAATAATAACTATAATTGAATGGAACTATGAGCAGTCCTGCATTTAAACAGCCACGATTTCCTTTATTTTTCCTTTAAGTTATAGTCGTCTGCATCTGTATGATGGAAGCTAGAGTTTACTGTGGTTCGTCAGGAGCTTTGTCCTCTCACCTGTGGAGTCTGTGATCAGGTCGTGTGTCGTGGTCTCTCCTGGGAATCGATGGAAGCAGCACCTCTGAGCCTTTGCTCAGAAGTTCCACCTCCATATGTTTCAGTCTGACTCCAGTTTTTGAAATGTCTTGTTCTGCCGGAGCGTCTGATGGCTGGCTGAGTCGATTTGTCAGGAACAAGCGGGGTGAAGCGATAACAAACCACATGCTAACTCCCTCCGTTTGAAAAAATCTCCTTCTCTCTAACAAGCCGTACAGGCCCGTACCTAGAGAGTTAGCGCTTCATGTCTTCGACAAATAGACTTACACCTCTCCTTCCATCTCCCGCTTTCACCGAGCTCATAGAACGCAGACAAGCATCCCTTTCCCTCCATCCCTCTATATTAAATCGACCAATCAGGGGGTGTCAGTCATGCATCCCGGCTCGCTCTTGACAAGCTGGCAGTTGGAATGCAAGAGCGGTTCATTCATTCCGATGACACACTGCCAATATCAGAATGGAGGAAGCTGCACGTCTCGGCTTTTTTGTGTGTTCTTCGTCAGTGGGTTCACAGGCGAGCGAGGAAGAGGAGAGACGCATCCAAGCGAGCAGAATTAAAAGTGTTGACTGGAAGTTTTCACATCCGACTTGTTTGAGCGGTGACTGATAATCCAAGAGGGAAGTTTACGGGGTAACAGCTGCTCTGCCCGCCGGCAAAGCTCAATCACTCTCACTTCTGACGGTGAAGATCCCGTCCTGTCGTCCCTTTGAGCTTTGGCTCGTCGAGGAAACTTCGGGGGCATATTGATGGAGCCAGGAGGGTGCTGAGGCAGAGCAGGAGATGCTCACTGGGTGTGAACGGTTCTGGGGGGCCTTAAGGGCTTCAGAGCATCACCAATAATGACAAACACAACCACCATGACATCAACTCAGACCTGTGAACTGAGAGAAAAGCAGCAGAGCTTTTCTGGTGGGAACCGTCTCATCGTGACATTTATTGACAGAAATGCTAATGACTGAAGACCCCCTCAGAGGAGGATCCACCTGCTCTAAAACCAAACTTTTTAACCCATTAAGAAAGAAAAAATATTTTGGAAAAGGAAATTCTACAACTTAAAAGCCACTGCCAAGGATTCCTTGGAGAATTTGAAATTAAAAGTGGGAAAAAAAGGAAAACATCTATTCTGAGCCAAGTAAACGCCGATAATTGTGTTTCTCTTTAAAAAAATGTTTGAGTTTAGCTGCTTTGCCTTCTAATGAGAGACCTGTCCCAGCTGGGTCAAAGCATGCTGGGTAAAACAGCTAATTAAGTGGCAATTAAACACTGCTGTCTGCTTGCAAACTAAACACAGTTGTTGGCAATTTAGTTGGAACGCGCTCAAACGGTGCTTGTTAGCCAAAACCAGAATAGGAAAAACAAAATCACAGATTTGTTTCCTCAAAGTAAAACATTTGAAAACAGCAAAGGTCTTGGGCTGAAGTGATAAATGGTGATGAATCGAGGCAAAGCGGGGGAGAGGAAGGCGATGCATGAGATGCATGATTTGTCTTAAGCGGGATACATATGTGTCTTAACACTGAGTGACACAGTGTGTGATGTTTTCCTATCTTTCATTATCAGGCAGCCGAGACGTTACCTGTTGATGAGCGAGTGGACCGCCGTCCTGATGGACAGATGGATGGGATTGTTGATGAATGCCTGGCAGGTGCTTTGTCAGTCTGGAAGGCAATCTAAAACCCCGGGAGAGGGAGGGAATCATTTAGACTTCAGGGACAGCAGCTTAGCATGTCGCACACAACTCAAAGCCCAATTACACACCTCCGTTTGCTCCTAACGAGGCCTCTGTACACTCACCTCACTGTACGCTTAAAGTCCAGGTTATTCAGTCTCAGCATCAGCTGGCTCTAATTTAGAAAAATGTCCATGGAGTGGGTCAATCTCCCCTCTCATACACCATGACTGATAGATCCAATACCTCTGGAATCAGATAAAACTTTGACAAATAGCCCCAAGCTGGCCCGGGCGCTGTCGAGGAGGACGGCGGGGAGCCGGGGTGCTGCGACGTCCCCGGCCAGCCTTGTCCCTCCATCCCATCACGCCAGCGCTGGCTTTGATCAATGGGGCCACTGCTCAGAAGCTCACATACGGAGACAGGTCCCGGCCCGTCATCCCATGATTAAAAGGCTGAAAGGATATTGCATTCTACCATTCGCCCCACAAAAAAAAAAAAAAAAAAAAAGGAAATGGTTCTATACGTTTGACATCCGTCCAGCGGTTTCCTCTGTGGACGCCTGCTTCATTAGTTAGGCAGCTAAAGTGGAAGTTTGTCCACCAAAACTCACCGAAATGATTCAAATTTCAACTCAGAAATACAGACATCCAACAAAATGATCTCTAATTTTTATTTATTTCCATTCCATTTATTCTGAAATCATATGTTACTCTATTGTACACGACGCTAAAGCACACAGACTTCATTTACAGTCAATATGGAAAGTAGATAAGAGGGTAAATGATATTGATCAGGCAGAAAAATCAATCAACAACACACAAAACCAGAGCGTTGCATTGACATCCACTCATTTCTTTTCTGACCAAAACTCCTTCAGTCATTTTTCACTTCCTGCTGTTGGATGCAGTTTTCACCTAAATTAAAGAAGAAAATCCTTTTCCAAAGTCTTACATTTAAAAAACCTTAGAGAGACTACTTGGTCTTCACACCTGGGCTGTCTTGAAACACACATGAACAACAGTCTCTGCAGAATTAATGTTCTAGTGTTTTAGTTTTTCCTCTCAGATTAGCTTTGGAGTTCGTTAGTGGAAGAGGCTTTTTATACTAATGAAGAAGTCATTTATTTTTTATTTTTTATTAATTTGAACTTGAACGTCTGTAAACCTCCAGCTAAGACACCATTCAAACTTTAACATGTTCAGCAAAGACTTAGGAATTTATTTTGAATTCAGCTTTTTAAAATACCTTGTGGTTTTTATGCAAATAGAGTTCATGTTTTATGCAAATGTGAAGACATTTTTGAATTTTCAATGTAACTTGATGGAGGAAATGTTCAGGATTTAGAGTGGATGATGTTACAGCTAAAGGAGTGAAGCCACTCGATTTTTGAAGATAAAAAAATTTGGGCTAATTTGGAGTTGAGCTAATATTTTAGCAAAATGCTAACATTTTTGGCTAATTTGTTATCTTCAAATGTTTTTTAGGCTATGTTGGAGTTTAGCTAATATTGTAGCAAGAGGCTAATGTCTTTTTTAATGCTAGTTTGAAAATTACTGAGGATTTTTAGGCTATTATGGAGTTTAGCTAGTATTTTAGCAACATGCTAGCTTTTTTATGGCTAGTTTGGCATTTACTGATTTTGTTTAGGCTATGTTGGAGTTTAGCTAATATCCTGCACAACGGGAGAACAATATTGACTGATTTGGCCTC
>NC_050514.1:33513436-33519103 GCF_002922805.2 Oryzias melastigma | reverse complement strand
ATATGTTAGCAATTTTCGAGGTTTTTAGCTAAATTTGTATCTACTAAAGTTTTTTGGGCTAATTTGGAGTTTAGCTCATATTTAAGCAACGTGCTAAGTGTTTTCTAAAAATTGGAATGTATTGAGGATTTTTAAGCAAACTCACTCTACATTTTAAGTAATGTAGGCTAACTTCAGCAGTCTTTTTGTACTTCCTTAACATTTCAATTCTCTCAGCAAATTTAACATTTTGCAAATAGCTTTTGCATTTTCAGCAAATCCTTTCAGCAAGTAAACTAAATTGCACCAGCATCTTCAGCCACCACATTTAGCAAAAAGCATTCACACTAGCATTATTGGAGATAATGCAACTTCTATGAATTGTTTTTCTTATCACATCTGCTGACTATTATCTTCTTAAACTGCAATACAAACATAAAATGATCAGAACTTTTTGTGTTCAAATGTCTTCAATATTTCATTTTCTTCAAAGAAAGACCCACTCCAGTAAAAACAATTTTTAGCATGTTCTTGCTGCATTTTTCTGGGGATGGAGGACACATATGAAGAAAATCAGTCTCAAAATAGCATTTTGGAGTATTTCTTTATTCAAATTGTTGAGAATGAAAAAAAATGCCTTTTGAAAAAAATTGTATCCATGATGTTGGGCGGAGCCACACTCTGCTCTGAGCTCTCACCGACGGGGAGGGGAAAGGGGGGCGGAGTTGCTTTGCACCAACAGTCCCGCGCACAACTTGGAGAATTTATGAAGTCACTTTCAAAAGATGCTCAGTTGAACATCCAAAAGTTTCAACCCACTAAATTCAAATATAATTTTATGGTCATTGTGAACAAAACACAATCAAAGGAAAAGTCACTCAAGTAAAAAGGATTTGTGTGCATCAGACTGAACAGCTGTGAACCACCATGAGGTCTCTTTGAATCTGCTGTGGGAGGAGTCAAAGAGCTTCTTCAGGCAGAGAGGGGAGGAGCCAGTGATCTTCTGATCCGATGTTTTAGCCTCAACTGCTTGATGATGCGTGTTTGTGTTTTGTTGAATCTGAGCTGCACATCTGTGCACGTCTGAGGCCAAACGTCAAGCCCACAACTTTGGTTTCATTTCCTCTCCCCTCTGTTTCCTCTGCCAAAGAAAACAGCAGCTCATAACGTCGGAGGTCTGGTTCAGCCACAGTTATGTTCTAACGAGTCATGGGATCCTTCATGGAAAGGTCTGCAGGTCTTTATTCGCTCTCGGTGAATCACAGGTGAAAAAACGTCTCTTGTTCTCAGTCGTGTCAAACATGAATGGATGTAATGTTACTGCTTGTGATCAGACCAGTTTACATTGTTGCACAGAAAAGCAAAAAGTCTCCTAAATGAGTTCTGCAGAAATGACAGGTCTATAAAACGACAGATTTTTTTGTATTAGTTTGTCTAAAAATAGCATTAACTAGACTTTAAACCTGTTTTCCATCCTCGGTAAGGTTTGGAGTAAATTTGTCAAAACTCTTGGTTGTAACTTTAATAATGTTCAGATTCCCAGGCCTTAAATGTCCCTTTTCTCCCTCCCTCCAGTGTTTTTGCAGCAGGTGCCATTCTTCCAGCCGAACAGCAGTTAAATCGTTCATTTGTCTCTTCCTGGTGAGAAGCTTGTCTGTGACCAATATATGCAAAACGTGGCATTAGTCAGCAGCCAGCTGCCAGTGGCGCTCCTGCAGCGTGAGGGAGATTAATGCCTTCTCCGGACACTTTATTACCCTTCCTTCTCTTTTTCACACACTTACTTCTCTCCGTCTTTCTGCCTCACGTCGCACTCACACAATTAATTGTCTGCTGCTTGACTTTCTCTTTTCTTTTCATTTTTTTTCTCACTAACCTGACAGATTTGGGGGGCTGTGGTGACTCTGTGGCTCCAGTTCACTGGATTTAAACCAAACTTTGTCTTCTTTAACCACAGAAGTGACTGGATTTATGGCTCACAGACACGAGGAACACGATCTCTGAGAGTTCTGAGTCGGACCTCTACACCAAAGTTGGATTTAATCATTTTTATTTATCAACTTTTATTGTTTATAAAATAGTAAATGTAAAGTCTTTTAGGACTTCAATTGTGACCACAAACCTGTTGAACTAAAGGAGACTGTAATTTCAAAGACTCTTTTGTCTGAACGTAAGAACTTTGATTCATCTCTATGACAACTTTTGTTTCTAATTGAAATAAAAAGTATTTTAAAAGTCTTAATAACTTTAATGATATAGTCAAACTTCCTGACCGCACAAATGTGATTTCTAAAAATCTGTGCAGAAATCTCCGATTGGACTAAAATGTTGTGCTGTTTGCTTTTACAAAAACACATTTTGAATGTTTCATCTATTTCTTTCCATTTTAAGAAACTACAACAAATCTGATTCTGTAAAACATAGAGAACAATTTTAACAATTTTAATGCATTTAAAGTGCTCTTTTGTAACGGAACTTTCCGTTCTGTGTCCTTATTGGCTGTAGACTGATGTCAGTCAAAGAATGTTTTTCATTCTAACACACTGGACCTATTTTCTATAAAAGTTTGACCTTTGAGAGTTTAAACAAGAGAGAAAAGCATGAAAATTAAAATGTATGTGTGAGAAAAGTCTCTAAAGTAGACGTATCAATATCATGGTGGAGTATCGATACTATCGTGATGAGACTGGTACTTTTATTGTAGTTTTTCTTCAATACTTACTGTAAAGAGTTTGAATTTAACTACGGAGTTCATGCAAGTGCAGCGTCTGTCTGTCTGTCTGTCTGTCTGTCTGTCTGTCTGTCTGTCTGTCTTTCTGTCTGTTGCCAGATTGGGCAAAACAAGCATCCCAGTTTGAGTAAAACCCGCCCAACCTGTGCGGGGTCAACAGCACGCCTCCTCTTCCCTCGCTGCTTCATTGGAGAGAGACATTAAACATGCAGATATTTCCCCCAATGACTCAATTGTTTGTTGTGTTCGCACACGTCGCAGTTCCACCAGATCCAACCAGCAGAAAGCTGGAAATTTTGTCTTTACAATGAAGACCTTCAGCTGGTTCTTACTGCGTGCTACTACTGTGGTATTTTTTCAATTTGCAATTAGTTATTACAACCTCATTTATTCAATGTGAACAAGACGTAACATCTGACAGAATCCCACTGCAGCACCAGCCGACTAAAGGCTGTCTCCTAATGAGCTGTGAAAACCAATGAAAAATGATGAACGGCGTTTGGAGAAGACTTTCTAAATGTCTGCAGATTCCTGGAGGTTCTGCCTTTGATGTGTTTCACTTCGTCTTAAAGAAATGAATCTGAAGTTTCTCAATATGCTCTCAAACTCTTCTCAATTTAGTCTCTATGAATGAGAAAAACAGAAAAACTAAAGCAAAAGAAAAATATATTTTAAGATCTGAATGTCTGACCAATCGAACTGTTACTGATATCAGAAAATGTCTGAATCTTTTACTTTAAGGCGTTTTTTGCCAATCATAAAATGAAATAAAACATTTTTAAAATATGTTACTTATTTTTGTATGTTCTTCTGATCTCAAGAAAATGGTGCCAAAAAACAGCTGAGCTGTCAGTGAGACGTTAATGACTTCAGCTGAAGATTCTTTTTGTCCATTTTCAGTCACATTTATTAGTTTTTAATCTTTTGGATTTTAAAAACGAGAAGTTTAAAACCACGAGATATAAATACTGTGAATACTTGAGCAGATATGCAGAATAAAAGGTTTATGTTTTATTGCTGGTGGATTCTGTAGAATTTGAACACATTTGAAAGCAGACAGAATTAAGACGAGCTTCTGATTAAATATGATTCTGCAGAACAAACCTGAGATCCAGATTCTGTGTAGATCCACAGATGTACGAGAACATAGAAGGATGGAGATGGAATTCCTTAAAAGTAACGACGCCCTCTTAAAACAAACTAAAAAAAGTTTCTAAGAATACAAAGTAGGGCTGGGAATCGATTTAAAAAAATGAACCAATTAATCCTAAACCTGGGGAACCCTTTGTCGCTGCAGTCGAGGTTCAGCGACGTGTTGTCGTGTAACCGTGATGGTTTAAAAGGTCTGTTTTTTTTTTGTGAAAAAGCGATCTAAACCAAAAAAATTACAAGATTACAATACTAAAAAACAATTTAAGATGTATTTATTTTGTATTTTATAAGCGGGATCATACCTGACAAAGTGTACTAACGCACGCTGTGGAAGTCTGCGCCACAGAGACAAAGCGGGAGATTGTTTCTTCTTGAGGTGTAATTAATTTGCGTTAATAGTAAATTGATTTTCTTGATTATTGATTAATCGTGTGTGTTAACACGTTAAAGTTCAAAGCCCTAAAATAAATATTGAGTTCATTTAAGGAGTTTTTTTTCCTCTTTTCCAATCGGCAGTGAAGGATCTGATGTAAGGAAGCGTTTGTGACTCATAATTCAAAATAAAAGCCAATACTGGAAATGCTTTTTCATTTTCAAAATGTACCTACATTACTAGTCTCTTAAATAAAACGAAAAGTCAATTCTCAGAACGGCTTTTCTATTTTCATCTTGACCACCACTCATTCTGTGACATCATTAACATGGATTTGATATTTCTTTTTCAAATAGTTCTCTGGTAAGTTTGGACCAAAATTCAATCAGAAATAACAAATTTGGAAACTTAAAATGGATTAATTAAAATGCTTTTTCATTTTCACAATCTAACAATTATGTCTCTTACATAAAATGAGAAAGTGTTTGACTACGTTTCCATTTTCTTCTTCATCACCGATCATTCAGTGACATCATTAAAGTGACAAACCCAATGAAGACTGCTTTTCCTTTTACATCTCGTTGAGTTGGCGGTTCCACGGCGCGCTCCCTGATGACGTCAGAGCTCGCTCCTCCTCCGCTTTGGTTTGTGCCGTCGGCAAACGACATTCCCGATGACTTATAGAGAGAAAAGGGAAAACGGGAAGAAAGGAAAAACAAGCTCTGCAGTCGTGTTGGCGTGTTACCGTGACAGATTAAATAGTTTGTCAGTTTTTGGTGAAAAAGCTATCTAAACCAAACAATATAGAATAGAATAGAATATAATAGAATAGAAAATACTTTATTAATCCCTTTGGAGGTCCTCAGGGAAATTCAAGTACCAGCGTCCGTACAGCAGTAAAAATACAAAATAAGTAAAATAGAATAACAAATGAAGTAATAAAATAAGCGAAATAAGTAAAATAGACTGAATATAGCTAAATATACAATAGAAAAAATTATAAAAAATATATAAAATAAAAATGTATATATATAAATATATATATATATATATATAAATATATAAAGATTAAAGTACTAAAAAAACGATTGAGTATTTATTTCAGTTGGTGTAAGTGAGATGATGCCTGATGAAGTGTTTTAACGCGCCGAGGAAACCTGAACCGCCGAGGTAAAGCGAAGGTGTAATCATTTTGCATCAATAGTAAATTGATTCTTCTTGATTAATCTGATGCGTTAACGTGTTAACGTTCACAGCCCAAATATAAAATAAAGTTAATTTGAGATCAGGTGTTTTTTATCTCCCTTCAGCGGTGAAGAATTCAACGGCAGACGGCAGGAAGAAGTTCAAACGTCCTTCTTTATGTGAGGGAAACAGACGCCCAACAGATGTTAGAATAAACGGAGCCTTTTTTTCTGATCAGTAAAACATG
>NC_050514.1:33502752-33513003 GCF_002922805.2 Oryzias melastigma | reverse complement strand
AATTAAACCAATCAATCTTGTTGTTGCTCCGGAGCCAACATCTGGTCCAGTGGTCCTGGTAGGCCGCAGTCTCGGGGTGCGGTGGGGGATGGGGGGTGGACAGACACTTTGGGCCGTCCTTCAGCGCTCTCCTTCCTCGCCAAAGCAGAAAACAATGGCGGGGCACACGGCGCTCCGCACGGGCCCGGTGTCAGCCCGTTCTGCTGTGTTGTTCCTTTTGTTATAAATAACAACAGGCCACCTGGACTCCTTAACTGCAGCCCTGAACGTGCACGAGTGCATGTCGGCGTGCACGTCTGCGTGCGCCGCAAAGCCTTAATGATCCCCCAGGCTACAGCCGGGGCTGAGCCCGAGCTCAACGCGGAGCAGAGCACCTTATCCCGGGCTAATGGGACGACGGAGGATTGCCTCTGTGCACGAGTGTGGGCGCACGTGAACATGCACATGCGTGCGCGTCGGAGGTTTTGTGTTAATGGCACGGCGCAGGACTGACTGGTGGCAGAGACGGATGGCCCGGGACGGAGACTGTGCTGACAACCAGTGAATACGGGGCAACGTTGCAGAAAGGTCAACGCCGTGCACGCGCACATGCATGCACGCGCACGTAATAATGTCAGGAGAGGAAAAGTAGGGAGGCGTGTGTGTGTGTGTGTGTGTGTGTTTGTGTTTGTGTTTGTGCCTCCTCCCAACACATGTGACTTTCAAAGTTCTGCTGTGAGCGTTTAAGGTATGAAGAGAAACATCAACACCAGGTGTGAGTAACTCTGGATTTGTGTGTGTGTGTTCTTGATTTGTAACTCATATAATGCATTGTGTGGGTAAGTAAAAAAATACAAAGTTAAAAAAAATATAAAATACAATTTACACAAATTAAAATGACACCAGCTTGAACCTGATTATTAATGCAAAACTAGATATATAACATTACCCACAATAATGCTAGTGTGAACGCTGTTAGCTGATTGTGGCGCTGAAGCTGCTAGTGCTAATAGCTGAAGATAGTGCTAATAGCTGAAGATGCTAGTGCTGATAGCTGAAGATGCTAGTGCTAATAGCTGAAGATAGTGCTAATAGCTGAAAATGCTAGTGCTGATAGCTGAAGATGCTAGTGCTGATAGCTGAAGATGCTAGTGCTGATAGCTGAAGATGCTAGTGCTAATAGCTAAAGATGTTAGTGCTAATAGCCAAAGATGCTAGTGCTAATAGCTGAAGATGCTAGTGCTAATAGCTGAAGATGCTAGTGCTGACAGCTGAAGATGCTAGTGCTAATAGCTGAAGATTCTGATATTGATAACTAAAAACGCTGAAGCTGAAAATGGAAATTGCTGAAGCTACATCCTGAAAACACTGAAGCTAATAGCTAGTTAATATTTTAGCGAAATTCCAAAGAGCTTCAAAAAACTGGAAAAAATTCTAAGTCAGCCAAAACAGCTAACATGTAGCAGAATTATTAGCTAAATTCCAAATTAGCCTAAAACTATTGAGAAAAGCCTAAATTACGCTCCGGCAGAATGCGGTGATTGCAGCGCGAGGCCCTTCTAAACACCCACGTTCGTGGGGAAACCAAACTGGAGCGTCCACCCTTTCTGAAAAAATATTTATTTTTAAAGGGATACGTCTTTAAAAAACATTTTTTTAGACTTTCATATTAAAATAGCCCGTATATTGGTTTAAGAAGGTGGAAAAATGTCAAGTTTCACCAGATAAAAATCACAATTTCAGTTCAAAACAACCGATGACAAAACTCTGATGACCCAGCATTCTAGCTGCCTTTAAACGCATCACTTACAAAGAAATCTGTCTTGAAAAGAGTCTCACCACAGTCATGAGTAACTGAGGTTTTGTGTGTGCGTGATTTTAAAGATTTGCATGTGTAATTAGTTTCAAGGTGTTGTAATTTTAATTTGTGCGTGTTTAAACTGTTTTCTTTTCAATTTTGTCATTTTTGTACTCGTCCACATAATGTATTATATGAGTTACAAATCAAAAAAACGCACAAATCCAAAGTTACACACAATAAAAAATTCTATTTTAAAAGTCTATTTTCTCTCCACAGAAAGGAGCTCCGGCACAGAATAAAAATAAAGTAAAATCCTTGTGAGGGTTGGCGTTTTTTTGTTTGTTTGTTTTATCACTTATTGTAAAAGGAAAAAGTGTTTACGATAACTCTAAAATACTTAATTACTTCAACTGATGAAAAAAAGTGTGAAAAAAACTTGCTGGTTTATTAATAAAACTGTAGAACAGTTGGAGAAAATCTAAACGTGGAGCAGAAACAAAAGACCTTTAAGTCTTTATTAAACGGCTATTCTTGGATTTATAGAAAATACATCTTTGTTATCATATTTAAAGAGGGGTTTTTCTCCTTCTTTAAATATGATATTTATTTTATCTGTTTATGTGGCTTCATGCTATAAAAATGAGTGAAATTATTTCTTGATTACTTTTTGTTACTTTTTGTTTTAGTGGAGGAGGATTAAAATCAACTTTAAGGCAGTGCTCCCCACCCCTCAGGTTGCAGACCACAGACTGATTCTGGAGGAAGTTTTATTTTGAAAATCTACTGGATTCTTTCCACCATATCCGGCTCATTCTTGACTCATGGTCACATGTGAAAAAAAGATCAGCTGCACCAACATATAAGTTAAAACATCCAAGCAAGTTAACAGAAAATAAAAGTATTTGGAAAGTTTGTTTTGGCCAAAAAAAATTGGGGAGGAAACAGAAAAAGAGCTTTCGGCTTCAAAATAAAAAAGCTACATTTAACAGACAAAAACAGGAGTATTTACTCCCAGTAGGGATTTATTGTGAAAGTTGTTCACACAGATCATAATATTAACGCAGAATATTCATCAACCGACTGTTTAATGTCACGATGGTGCTGCTAATAACGTTTGTCAAACTGTAGATTTATGTTTATTATTAGTTTTACAAAATGTAGTGATTGATGGATTGATGGATGGAGCTCCAAAAGTTTTTCTGCATTAAAAAAACGTACTTAAGTTTCTGCCTTTTCTGATAGTTTCTTCAAAAGTTCTGACTAATCTATTAAAAATAAACAAGATAAATAAATCAGAATATTTTTCTCATTTCATGATAGAAATATCTTGACTTCAAATATAAGATGGTAAATGGTAAATGGCGTATACTTGTATAGCGCTTTCTACCCTCCTTCGAGGGCCCAAAGCGCTTCACAGTCACAGACCCATTCACCCATTCACACACACATTCACACACTGGTGGTGGCTCCGCTGCCGAACACTGGCGCCAACCTCCCACCAGAGGCAATTCGGGGTTCAGTGTCTTGCCCAAGGACACTTCGACACATGGGCGGGCAAGGCGGAGTCGAACCCGCTCACTTCTGATCAGGAGTCGACCGCCCTACCACTGCACCACGGCCGATTGGAAAACGATTGGATGACTGTCACTCATTTGTTACTTTGTGGTTTCTCAATCTGAGAAAATTAATTAATTGAATATTTTCCAGTAATAAATTAAGTTAAATGGTTTTAATGCTTTTGAACTCCAGATCTTGATAGACTACAATCTCTCCATGCTTGAGTTTTGCTTCAAGCTCTATAAACTGAATATGTATTTATTTATATGCACTTCAATTTTGAAAATCCAAAACTTCAGTTCTCCATTTCCCAGTGAAACTCTGATTGAATTAGTGATTGGACGAGCGTCTGCGCTGTAGAGTTTAACAGCAGCCGGCTGTAACCTCAGACATATGTCCGGTCTGGCTGGAGTCACCGAGGTTAAGTGGGATTCAGAGCCGGGAATGCAGCGCGGTGAGTCTCTGGCACTGATGCAGCCAGAACACCTGCATGAGTGAAACTGGCACAAGGTACTGTCCAAGTATCTCAAATCTATTCCCACTATGACCATATTGGACAATGGTAAAAAAACATATATATTTAAAAAAAAAAAATCTGTTTTTTAATGTTACCCTTTTTTAATACGATAAAGAAATACTTATTTTTTTAAAAAGGCAAAAAAAGACTTTATAAACATGTAATTTTTTTAATATTTTTTTTACGATTTATTTTTTTCAATGTTGCCAATCTTTTAATACAAAAAATAAAGAAAAAAATATATTTTATTTAAAAAAATAAAAAAGACTAAATAAATTAATGAATTTCAAAATATGTTTAAAAACAAAAGAAAAATAAAATAAATAAAAATTCAAAAAATGCTAAAAAAATGTTCTTTTTTAAAAGGGAGAAACATGCAATCTTGTTTTACCTTATTCATCCTTAGCAACATTTTTCATCTATTTGGAGAAATTCCTAATAATTTGCTTTTGAGAAAAGTATCACTTTATGGAGCGTAAGTTCCACATTTTACCCAAAAGGAAGATCCAAATCTCAAGACTTTTCATTAAGTTGCATGTTTATTTTGAATTAAAATTTCCCCTCTGCCTCTGAAGAAAGATTTATTTAAACGTGTACACATTATTTTACCAGAATCCCTCAATTCAATCCAATCGTATTTATATAGCCCAATATCACAAAGGAAATTTGCCTCATTGACCAAAAAGATCTTTGCGTCTGTTTGTCAAACAGTAGCTCTAGCTTCATCTTCTCTTTTGCTCTTTTATCATCAACCATCAAACAGAGGAAAAGTGTGTAGTAAAGTCTAAATATTGTTTTTTTTTATTGTTTAAAAAAAAAAAAAATCAGTCCCTGGGTAAAGCTTTTAAAGCCACAACAGAACGAATGGTTTGGCCGGGAGAAACATTTTGTGACAATATATTTCATATTTTCCATTATAGATGTGATGAAACACACCTTTCCACCTGACTCCGCCTCTTACCTGTCTGGCTGCTTTTGCACCTGAAACAAATCTATTTCAATTATCTACAGGGACTGAGTGAATCTGGATGTTTGGAGTTTCTGGTGTTTTACTCGCCGTTTTCCCCGCTGTCCTTTAATGCTAAACTTCACCTGTAAAACTGTCTACGTTGTTTCAAAAGATCATGAATTTCACATTACAGCAGAAGTTCTGGTCCTGTCAGTGTTTACATCTCATGATTGACAGCAAAAAGGTAAAATTGTTCTCTTTCATCTGCAGATTTACAATCATTCGGATGTTTTTGTTAATAGTTGTGTTGTTTTTATCTGTGTTTCTGTCACCATTGCCGTGTTGGATTCTGTAGCTGGGGACCAACGGTCTGTAGCTTCATGCGTGTCACTTTTGGGTGGGTCCCCTTTTCCTTTATGGGGGGGTGAATCCCAGTTTTCTGTTTGCGCTCTTGTGGTTCACTTATTGATGGCATCTCTAGAAAATGGAACCAAATAAAGTCAATTCAGTCATCAATTTTTGGGAAAATGAAAGTCGCCGTGTTGGAGCCGTAAGATTGGTCCAAGTCGCTCTGAGTCAACATTTCTATGGCAACCACTCCGACCAATCAGGAGTGAGCTTGTTAGGAGCTGTCTCCCCAACTGCAAAAAAAATCTGTAAAAATGTTTGGAAAGATGGACGTGGCGACCAGCAGACTCCGCCTACTTTTACTTAGGCATCTGATTAAAAAATGATGAAGATGATGAAAAAAAAAGATGATCAAGAATATGTTATAAAAGGTATCAAAGCTAGAATGTTTATTCTGACCAATAAAGAAACAACTCTTTAGTTTTCTATACAAGTTTTGGGGATTTTGGCTTCTTGGAGCCACTTCCTGTTTGGAATACCAGGGGGGAGGAGCCAGTCTGGTTCTCAAATTTATCCTCAGGTATATATTTATACCTCAACTTTGCCTCAATGTTTTCTGCAGTTTAGTTTAAAGTTCCTCCCCAATCATCTTCTGATCTGGTTTAAGTGTCCTTTTAATTGTGATTATGCCATTTTTAGCCATTTTTTTAAAAAATATGTCTTTTTCTTAGACATAGTTTCTCCACAGCTGCAGTAGTTTGAGTTGTGGGCGGGACTGTTGGCACAGAAGTAAGCCTCCACTCATTTCCCATGACCCCTTTGCTCAAACTCTCTCCCCCTAACTCAAAGCCCCTCACAACATTAAGCTAACATAGCTGAGCAACAAAAATGGCGCCCATAGCTAACCAGCTGTACAGCTCCCAGCTCAGACGAGGAAAACAAAGACGTTCATGGATCTATTGGTCTGCAAGTGGATGCATCGGAATGAAGCAGAGCAGAGAGCTTGTGATCCGCCGGTTGTAGTTTGTATTCAACAACGGTTTGTCTTTTTCTGATCACAATAATTTGAACAAAGAAACACTCAAAATTTAATTTTCATTTTAATTTATTTTATTTATTTCTTCCGTTGTGAGAAAAATGTCACAAGAGCATGTTAAAACTGGACTTTCACTGGCGTGGGTCTTTAAGTTGTAGTTTTATATTATACTTCTTAAACAAATTCAAACACAACTCAGGTCATCATGAAGTTAATAATCAGAAGTTTGTGGAATCGTTGTACCCTGAACGGAGCAGTTACCTCACGGATTACCTGCTGCTCCACGAGCAAATCTCCAAGTCTGGGGGGATTGGGTCTATGGATCCCAGATGAGCCCCCACGTATGTTACGCTCCCAACCGAGGGGAAGGGAGAAAAAGGTGTAACATAAAATATAAGAAACCCAGACTGGAGCACTGAGGTAGTGTGCAGCTTTTTAATTGGCTGTTAGCTGCAAATTTAACAAATAGAATTTCAACAAAAGAAAACAAGGGTTAAATCTATACAAAACAGGAACATAAATTCTCTCCACATGAGAGTCAGACTGAGACCCAACAGGTCTATAAAGTATGCTTACACTCACATAAACTTTCACCAGTTTCTGACACAGGCTCTCAACAATAAGCTCCACACCAAAGTCCACAAGAAAGAGGACTGGAACTTAAAGTTGGAGTTTCACCATGGGCAAGCTGATCACCAGAAAGGGTGTTACAAAAACTGCCCCGGTTGGAGGGGGAAGTCAGCTCTTTTATTCAGGTGTGGATCGTCAGTCATTGGTCCTCAGCTGATGGCTTGATGAGGTCCAGGTGGAGATGGGCGGGTCCACACTCTGCAGAGCTGCAGCTCTCAGCTTAGACACCTAGAGAAAAGAAATCTCACATGCACACCAACTCATTCACCAAAAACTCACAAACCATACACAAACAGTGCCGGATACACCAGGGCCGTAACAAACTCTACAGATTAAATCCTAATAGTTTATGTTGAGGAGTACAACTTGTTTCCAAGAAAACTGCTGTGAAACTACCTGAAGGTTTCTGTCAGGTGATCTGCTGCAGAAACGTGACCACAGGTGAGCGTGCACACGAGTGTTGGAACAGAAATAAAAGGGAGAGACGAGCAAACAGGAAGTCCAGTGTGAACATGTGCAGCAAACAGACCCCCCCGACATGCAGACCCCTGATCTTCATTTCTTTGGCCCTACAAATACATTTTCTACAAGCAGCAATAGATGATGATTGTAATCTAAAATAAATGAAAGGGCAAACCATGGATGGGGGGGTGGGGGGTGCAGAAGGGATGGAGACAGAGAGCATTATCACCTTGGCTGAGCATCTGAAGTTAGAAAAAAAAGAGTGTAAGAGAGAAAAGAAGGTCCACAGGCAAATTCATCTTCCCCTGCTACAATCAATCTCCGGCCAAAAGAAATACACAATAACTAGGCAGGAAGAGGCCAAGATTAATGGGCCAGCGACATCTCCACTGACCAGCATCCACCTCCACCCCGTACCACCTCGCTCTCTCCTCCTCCTGCCTGTCCCTCTCACCCCATCCCTCTTTTTCCCTTCTGCCCTCCCTCTTCCTGCCCCCTCCTGCACTCACACATGTACACACTTACCACCCCTCTTTTTTTTTTAACTCCTCCCCCGTACACACCTTGTTCCTGCCAGATGCAGTGATGTATTGTTTCTGCTGACTGTTTTACAAGTGCATTAGCAAGCCTTAATGAGAGCAACCAGTCAGTGAACAAATGTGTGCAAGGGCAAAGCGGTCCGAGGCGCCTCCAGCCGCTCCTCCTTCACTCAGGGACCATCGATTTCTTCAGGAGCGCTCGCTCCTTCAGCCGGACCGACACTCTTTCTGGAATATTCAGAACTGAAGAGTCGAAACGTTTTGGAGGAATCAAAGCGAATGACTTCAGTCTCCTGGTAGTAGAGGTGTTGCTTTACGATGGCTGATTAGTTACTTAGACAATCGTCAGCGTAATGTGGAATATGCAGGACATTTATCCCAAAAATACATTGTGGTATTCCACAAAGATCACATTTTTTATTTTATTTGATACAAAAATGATCGTTGTTATGTGCCAAAATATCGCAATTGCAAACTACCCCAATTTTTTTTTTGTTCTGGGAAAAACTTGGATACTTGGAAACAAACTCAATTTAAACTAAACAAAGTTTATTTCATTCAGTAACAAAAAATCCACATAAAAACTGAGTTGAAAAGGAATAGTGTTCATGTAGAAAGAGTTAATGAATTTAGATTTTTGGGATTATTGTTGATGACAATTTGAAACCATTACGGATCATGCATGAGACTCCTTACATTGAGCACACCTCCAAACTTATTCTGAAGTTAATTCTCAGATTTGTGTTCTTGCAGACGTTGCTGGTAATGTTTAAGGCCAAAAATGTTATGTTGTCGTGTGGATTACAAAATCTATTTAAATGAAGGAAATAGACAGAGAAATGAGGACTTCAAAGTACCTAAAGTAAAAACTACACTTTAACAAATGACTATTTCCTTTACTGGAGTCACAAAATTGAATTAATTGGATAAAGACCTGAAGAAATCTGTAAGAATTGATTGTTTAAATGTAAAAAAAGAATTTCTTTAATTGCATCATGATTTAAATATAGTGTTACAGGTTGTATTCTTGGTTTTATTATGGATTTTCGTTTTGTGTTTGTTTTGATTAAACACACTTATCTAGTCATCTATTCGTATCACATGAATGATCAGAATGAGGTGATCTACAAGACTTCGTCCTTCTCCTGTTTTATAAGTAGATTGCATGTATTGTACATTCCAACTGAAAAGAAAACAAAATAAATACATAAAAATAATCTTAGACAAAGAAAATGTGCCTGAATGCACAAATAATGACTGCAAACACAGCTGGTTGTGACCAAGTCAGAAATCGTGAGAAATCTGGAGACATAACCAGAAGAACTGTCAAATGTTTGAAGTACAGAAATCAGATTCGAGCTATTAGCAGCAAGGTATTAACATATGACAGACTTGAGCCTCTTGAGCGGTCCAGTTCGGGAGGAGTTGTACAGTACAGACCAGTTAGAAGAAAAGTAACAAGAATGGAGGTCATCCAGTAACTCGTCTTTTTCTCTCTTCACTTTTTGTACATAGTGTAGAACAGGAATTTAATGTTTGAAAGCAGATTGTGGAGAATACCGCCATGAAGAGGACAATGGAAGCGCTAGCTTAGCGCTATATTGGTGTTTTCTAATGTCATTTTATACCAACCAACAGGAGACTACAACAGCTCCACCCCAACCGTCACATTCTATTTTCCTATAGACCTACAACCGATGGAAACCCCAAAAGGTACGGGTCGGAACTGTTTAATGGGTCCATTTTACAACGGAAACGCTCAAAGTACCGGTCCAGACCGCTCAGTGGAAACGAGGCTTTGGTGTCGTAGAATTCCAGTCGGGCTCAAACCGTAATTATTCATTTCTCCTTTATGATCAATTTTCAAACAGTTGGAACCTCCATGAATTAAAAGGGACGTTACCCAAACATCCAAGTCCCTGATTGGTCAAAGTTTGACTGAATTAATGCAAGAAAACACTCAGAAGTGCATTCAAACATGATACAAAATGAGATTTACCTTTGACAACACAGAAACTGAGACTTCCCAGCAGAAGAGAGGGTCCATCACAAATGTCCTGGGACCTCAAACTCCCAAAGCACCCACAGCGAGGCACAACTTTGGCCTTCCACTGTTTTCTTCACCACCAACAAGAGGAGCACCTTGGTGAGTGGCAGCTTCACAAACGGCCTAAAAACGGTGCTCAGAGATGATTCACGACTCTCACTTTAAAACACTTGTGTTTACTGACAATAAAGTGGAAATTCTCAGCCTCTACCCTTCACTGCTGTCTATTTAATTCATCATTTTTGTCCTTTTAACAGTTCGGAACTGCATATGTACTGTAATCATGTTTAAAACAAGATTTGTTTACATAAATGGGACAAAAGAAAGGCTTCACTTTAAACGCTTGTTTCATTTTTACATTTTTTTTATTATCTTGTTCAAATTTG
>NC_050514.1:33492555-33502661 GCF_002922805.2 Oryzias melastigma | reverse complement strand
TGTCAGTTAAACTGTTTTATCCGGCATGACACACTGGAATAATTATGGAAGTATTATACGTTAGCATAAAGCCAGCAAACTTTAGCATTATACATTAGCATCAAGCAAGTGAACTTTAGCGTCACATGTTAGCATTAGGCCAGCAGACTTTAACTTTATGGGTTAGATCGATCTCTACTTTTATGGATCGATTATTGATCTATTAAACGATTAATTTTTAGCCCGACCAATAGGGTATCATATTTATCAACTTCATTAACACAAAGTTCACCTGTTTATAGTTTAACTTTAACCCCTTCATGCTATAAGTTGCGATCCAGGACTCCACCGTATTATCACTTGATTAGAAAAAATACAGAAGACGTCAGAAGCCAAAGTATAAATATATATATGTATATTTGCTCTTTATGGTTCTGAGAACCTTTTTCAAAATGTAAAAATGTTAACATTCTCATGTAGCTTTTCTACCTAAAACCTCTAAAAAAATAGAAGTATTTTTCTGTTTCAGCTGTTTTTGGTTTTACTATCATGGGAATGAGTTGCATCAGATTTTAGGTGTAAAAAAATGTCCTTGTGTTTTTCTAAATGCACAGAATCCCAAACTGCTGACTTCTGTGTCGAGTTCCAGCGATCATACGAGCAGGTGCTCCTGACCGTATCAGCAGAGCCGGCCGCCGCCGTCCTGTGGGAGGAAATAAGTGTGTCCATGATGAGTGCGTCCACAGCCACTGGTGCTATCTCTGCTCTTCTATTTGTTGTGTGTTTTTTTATGTGCCCAAGAGATCAGAGCACAGACTGAGCCCCCAGCCTGCAGAGGTAGAAATGTATTTCTCCAGGTCTATATATCAGCCGACATTTGTTTAATGAGCAGCAGAGTGGAAAGATGTATAGAACATGTCAGGCGTCCACTTGCAGCGCGTTGAGGATGGCAGATAGCATCACACAGTGTGACCGCTCACTCCGTCTCCCTGCTCGCCTCTTTTATCTCCAGCATCCCTCTGCCCATTATAAATGAGATATAGAGGGAAACAAGAGGGAAAAGGAATGGAGAGGAGTCGGAGAAAGGAAAACGCACACAAAGTCTGCTAAATGTCTGCACACATTTGAGCTTTTTGGGGGGGGGGGGTCTCCTGAACGCCCCCATATCAGCAGCTGATCTACATTAATTTGTTTTCTTTTATCAGTCACATCTCGGCATGACTCCTCCACACATGACTCCGTGCACAGACACAGCGGCGTGCTCCCCGGCATCCCTAACTAACCTGCCCCCCCCACTGCATTTGTTAAGATATGTAAATGGGATGCACAGGGAGGACGTGTGGGTAATTAATTGTAACTGGGGGGATAATGTTGCGCTGTCAGAGATGTCTCTGGTTTGTGTAACATTTTTTAAGAGTAATGTGGTTAAACTGGAGTGTCTGTTAGCACTCAGTCTTAATTGTGCCGTGCTGTGAATGCAGAGCGTTAGCTTCCCCTCTCCAGACGTGGGATTGTGCACGTGTGTGTGTTTGTAGGCCATGATCTTCAGCTGGATCCTTGAAATGACAGAACATGTCCAACATTTGCACTTGTTTTTGTCTGGGCTTTTTAAAGCATGAATGGATTTCGATGGATAGTCAAGTTCATAATGAAAAAGTTTTAGTCCTGATTTCCTGTATGAGTGGATAAAAGCTGTCTGCAGTCGGAGAAATGGCTGAACCTGTCCAGAAATAATCATTCAAATGTTGCCTACGAGCACGCTGTGAGCGACAGGTAGTAGGGAGCACTTGAGGAACATGTAAAAGTAAAGTAGGAGAGAAATCGTACGTTTTTGTTTGTTTTTTCTTGCCTCCCTCCAAATTCATTGGACTGCACTGTTAGCTACTATTCACATAAGCGTTCACTTCTTACTGTAACCTGACTGTTAGAATTTAGACAGTTAGTCTGGTTTTAGTGGACATCCTACAGGCGGTGACGTGTCACGAGCACAACCTGCAGATGTAGCATTAACTCAATTACATTTTATTTATATAGCTCAATATCACAAACACAGTTGTTCTCATTGGACTTCATGCTGGTCATTTAACAGAAGCAGAAAGTGGGTCATACAATATAAACTGCTGTTTTTTGATCCTGTTTTCTCTGTGATGACCTGCCGCCTGCTCTGACATCTCTTCTCTCTTCTTGGATGATCCCATGTTTGTGATTGACCTCTGACTGTCTGACCCTGAATTAGCTTTATGGACATTTAGCTAGTTCCTGTCTGAACTAATAAACCTGCTGCATGTGGAACCAGCTGTCTGCCCGTTTGTTACATCCTGGTTCAAAACTATATGTGTGTGCTGTCAAACATGGGTTTCAACACCAGAGTTGCTGGGTGGTGATTGACTGAAGACTTTTACCAAGCTGTTTCTTGTGAGGAACCAACGTGCAGAAGCCTGTGTGCTGGTAGGACATATAAAAGTGACGCACATCCTCATGGAAGGCAGGGGTTGTGCCCGAGTTCCCCCCAATCACTCTATAGAGCATTTGCCATTTTTAGTGCGGTCTGAATCTTTTAATTCCAAATCGAGTGCTCTTGAAATTTCCCAGAAGTCTTTGGCCAAAACTAGCGTACAATGATGGTCAATAGATTAGCAGATATAGACCACAATGCATTGCGGTCAATTTCGAGCAAAAAACATGTTTAAATGTAATATTTGAATAAACCAACCACATTTTCACCATCAGAACACAATGAAGTCATCAATAAGCATACCTCCCACTCCTACCACACGACATGTTCGTGAGCATCGTGTCCAAATTACCTTTGAAATCCAGCGTACTGTATAGTCCTGCACTATGTCGTTTTTTAGTAGTTAGGGATTAGGGAAGAATTCAGACGCAACCAGGAAGAGCAGCAATCATTCAGAGCAGCTGGTTTTCAGTGGACTTTGCAGCAGAAGCAGAAAAGAAAAAACAAACAAAAAAAAAAAACATCTATAAAAACCAAAGAGAAAGCCAATAAGGACTGGAACTCTAAAATAAAATCAACTCCTGGAAGTGGACTCTTTGCTTGATTCCTGTAGATATTATTGAAATTAAGAGACGGTTTTTGTTTTCTGATTTAAAGGTTTTTCAGCTGCTGTTGAAGACTCAGAAATTTCCAACTCAAACAAACTCAACAGCAAACCAAAGAATGTGATGAAATGAATTGTCACAGATTATTGAGAATGGAAACTTGCCTGAGTGAAATCCTGCTACATCTCTGGGAGGATGTCTCTTGTTCCTTTCAAGTGGGGAAAAGAAATATAATTTGACAATATGATTGAAGAAATACAAAGCTTAATTTTCTTTATATATGTCTTCCATCATGAGAAAAAAAGTCAGAAAAACATGTTTAAAAACAAAATTTGTAATTAAGGTTTAAGACAAACTGCCAAATATTTGACTTGGAATTACCGAAAATAAGTGAAATAAGAATTTGATATGAAGAAGTGTTTCTAAAAAGTCTAGTTTCATAGTTTACGTCTTATGGTTGAGCACTGAAGACATGGTTTTCTAGTTTCTACAGGAAAGCACAGAGAAGCGTTTTTTCTGATCACGTCTCCATTTGCCTCAAACTAAAGTTTGCATGAACATTATTTGGGTTTCATGTTACTAATTTATGATGTTAAAACTCTCAGCCACACAAAAACCTCTTCTATGACTGGGCATGAATGTGCCAGGTCTCTTTTTTGGTTTCTCTCAGCTCACCTCCACTCTGGAGGAGCACAAAGTTGTGAGTTTTCCAAGTGAAGACCGGCTCCAAACCAGTCCTGAAACAGGAGAAACGGTCCGGATCTGTTTCCTGGCTCTCCGTCATCCGCCTCGTTTATGTCACCGTGTTTTATGGAATGAATGATCCCGCCGATGCCGTTGCCCTCATTTTCCATTTCCCTGTCGTCGGTTATTTTTAGCGTTTGAGTTTTCTGGGCAGAGGTTTTGGAGTTTAAGCTGCAGATATTTCTCCAGACTCCTGAACATCTTGTGTTGCTGATCCTTTCTCCTCCTCTGCTGGAGGCTGTGAATATGAAAGGAGACCTTCTGGTCTCACCTGTCTGGTCCCTCTGCCTCAGTCTTCTCCGTTTCCTGTTTTGATGTGTCCAGTCTGAATCTTTAACTTCACGAGTTAGGGCTTGTCATTTCAAGCGAACGTCAAAGTCTGCCGTCTGCTTCATGCTTTGGTTCATGGCTGATCCTTGATGTTCTCCTCTGTGAACCGTCTTCCTCTCTGCTGCCAGTTGGACTGGTTTAACACGGTCAGGAGCTGATGGCATTAAAGGTGATGGAACAGAAGGTGACGGGCAGAGAGAGTGTGTGTGCCGAGTCTGGGGTAGCGGCCGGTCAGTCAGTCAGTCAGTCGGTCGGTGTGTGGTGGCCGAGCGCGGCGGGAGCTGTCGTCACGACGACTCGTCTCCTTTGAGTCTTTCATCTGCGGGCGTCCTTCACCTCGGGGGACAGCTGCAGGAAGATGAAAGCGACGGGCTGAAAGAGGCTGAGCGAGGACTGCTTTGTGGGGGCAGAAAACTTTACAGAATAAAGAGGGGAAAAAACCAGGATACCAAAGAGTAAAGAGTCTTCCTGCTGTTTTCTCTCCTGCATGTCCAGTGAAAGGTGCAGGGGGGGGGGCACGCTGCAGCAAACCTCCTGCTGACGATGAAACTGTTGGTTTTAGTTCAGGGGTCGCAAACCTTTAACAGTAACACTTTAACACTACTGATCAGAACCCAGAAAGAGTCTTACTTTAGCCTTTAAGACATTTGGATTTGCATTCATGACCTTCCTTTTTTTAATAATACATTTGAATTTTGTCTGTTTTTTGGCACAAACAAAAGCAAAAATATAAATAGCTTTCATAATGTGATTTCTTTCATTTTTTACATTTATTTTTTGTCCCTCTTTCGAGTGTTAGAAATTCCAGGTGGCTCGTCTGTTCTCCTGTCCTTGGCAGTGGACCTCGCCTCTGGCACGTCCCCCCCCCCGTTAAATAAGCTAATTCTTCTTCAATAGTCCTGGTACATCACCATCACATGGACTTCCCTGAGGTGTCTTCTTTTCAGTTTAGTCTGTGTACAACCAGCTATTCTTTATATTTTATGAGTCATTTATGTTTTTGAACAATTATAGGTGTGAAGCCCAATGAGAAGACCATGTTTTAATATTGGGCTATAAATAAAACTGAATTGAATTAATGTTAACACAGAAAATTGGTGAGTTCCAAACAAACAATTCCAACTCAAACCTTTCCAGTTTCACTCTCATTTCATGTAGAGCTGGGTATCAGTTATGATATTCAGAATCGATTCAATTCGATTTTTTTTCCGATTCTTTCGATTCTGCAATCAATTCTGAGTTTAAACATTTATGCACATTTGTTTACTAATACATTAACAATCTATATGTTTTGAATATATTAATATCGATCTGATCCAGTTCACATATTATAAAATGTATCAGTGAAATAATGAGATTGTTAATATCATCCAGAGTTACATGGACTGTCTAAAGGAGAAGTTCTAACTAAAATGTTCAGATCATTAACATTGTAAACATTGTTCTGCTTCTCCTGGAGGACGTTTCAGTTTGGACACTAGGTGGCGATCGCCATAGCATTACACCTTATTCAAAAAGAAGAAAGTATGAACAAAAAAAACAATGTTTTAGACCACAAATGGTTACTTTAAAAATATTTCCTTAAAAGAGTTCGGAAAATTCATCCCTATGAGTTTATTCATTCATTCATTCATCTTCTTGTCCGCTGCTTCCCTTTTGGGGTCGCGGGGGTGCCGGAGCCTATCCCGGCTACTGAAGGGCGAAGGCGGGGTACACCCTGGACAGGTCGCCAGTCTGTCTCAGGCTGTGAGTTCATAAAGATGTTTATTTAGTCAGAATATATGTTTAGGTTGGCCGAGCGTTAGCATTAGCAGTCCTATGGGGAATTCCATTAAATGTTAGCATCAAGCTAGCAGACTTTAAGTTTTATGTGTTAAATCGATTTATATATTTTATGAATTGATTATTGAGCTTAAATTGATTAAAATCAAATCAAATCCATTTTTTTTAACCCAGCCCTACTGAAATGTCATAAACTATTTGTCGTTTGATTGTGTTACGTCTCCAACTGGTTAACCTGACTAAGGGCTGCCTCACCAAAATCTACCTAAAGTAAACAAAACAAGGCCCACAAACTAAGACTACCAATGTCCGACCCCAAACTAACTGAACAAAACCCAGCAGTGTGACTGGTTGCAGCAGGTTGTAACAGACTGAAAAATCCTTAAAAATCATGAATGTTCTTAAACTCCACAGCCTGGATTCCCTTTAGGCTGCAGAAGCAGAAATGATGATTGTTAGATTTTCTAACACATCAGCTTCACTAGAAACACGTTAGTTACAAACTGCATGTTTGTTAAACATGAAGAAGCCCTGCAACAGTCTGACCGGGCTGTTCTTGGACTCCCGCCCACATCTTTAAACTGTTTGGATCATGCAGTTCCATATATCTCGGTGTATTTACGAGGCTTTCCGCAGCGTTCTCTCTCCCTGCCCAGGTGACCATTTTCCAGCCGCTGAACAGTCTTTATAGACGAGCCGCCGCCGTAACTGGCCTGATTTCCAGCTCCGGCCCGGCCTGCGTGCACGTCTCTAGGAACCGTCAGGCTTCCTGCTCCACAAATCACAGCTAACATATGATGTTCGGGCGGCAATTTTTATCCCCTTTTGACTGGCCGACTACCGGGAGGTAATGGAACGATGGGGGCGGAAAAGGGAAAACTGTTGGTGGGAAATGTGTTTGTGTGAAGTCTGATTGATCAGCGCAGCGCTCCCCCTCCATTTATTCTGCTGCTCATGAACTGTTTAAGAGAAAGAAAAATTAATTTCTAAGAGCAGAGCAGAGGCGAGCGTGAGAGATGAGGGCAGATTACACTGGCGTGTTTGAACTGGAGAGCCGTGATGGAGCGCCTGTGAATCGTCTGCCAACATTAAGTTGTCTAAATGAAAGTCGATAATGTGTGAGTGCCAGCGTGGAGTGAGGAGGGTCCAGATAACAGCAGAAGAGAGCCGCCGCCGTTTCATAATAAGGGAGGTCGTTAATGTCGCGGTTTCATCATCCAGCATCCATTCTAACACACACTAAACGCACAAAGACTTCAATGTTTTGTGTAAACCCAAAAAGGAACACGGTTGTGCTCATTAATTTGCATAAATGGGTCTTTCTCTGAATATATTCATCATGTTAGTGGAAGTCCTCCAGCCTAGGCGTGCGCCCTCACAGCTGCTAGCATGCTCGGCTTTGCTTCTCTGTGCAGGAAATGGGGCCACTCTCTGATAAGTGTCTCCACGCCGCTCAGACGCTTCCTCCGCTGATGCAGCTCGGCGTTCTAACCCAGAAAACATCTGCAGAGCCGAGGATGGGATGCTGAAAACGAGGAGTCAAGAAGCTGAGCTTTTGGGTCAAAGAGAAACCCTCAGACTGAAGAATCCAGTGGATCGTCTGCAGAAATCAACACAGAGAGGCCTGTAGAGATAGTTCATCAAATATAATCATAAAGGTGCAATTAGATCCTATTTATCATTCACAAGTGCACTCTACGGTCACCAACTCCAATATTATCCTTTGGAGACACTGGATGTAAATATTTTAGACTTTTTAATTTAAAAAAATATATTTTTCCTTTAAAATGTATCTTAGTTTCACTCCTGACTTTTATTCATTAAAACACCTTTGGGGTGTAATCATTTTGCTGTACATGCTATTATAAAACAGGAAATTCAAATTCTGAAATAAAAGTTGTAAATGATTTCATCAAACACTTGAATCCAATTTCCTTTAAAGCTGATTTCTTCCACATCTTCAGTCAAACATGGGTCTTCTTTAAACTCTTCGGCTTAAACTCTATTCTCAGGAGAAACGTTTCCTCTAACAACCTGAAGTGTTTTTGAATTATAAATATTAAAAATTGATAAATTATTTGTTAAATTAGAGCTAAATTGTAAGTAAAATTCAGTGTTTTTTCAGAGAATCTCTTGCTCAGAAAGCAGAAAATTCAATTCAAAAGCAAAAAAGTCCTAAAAATAAAACAAGGAAAACAAGAGTATTCACATTTAAAAATGGGACAAATTAATTTGAAACAAAATATAAAGAAAATTAAGTTTTGTGTGATAAATTGGTTTAAAAAACATAATTATCTATATATAGTTACAAAAAATAATATTACTCGATGCCACAACTCAGAGCAGGGTTCCTGCTGGGTATTAAAGAGTCTTTAAAGTATTTAATTTATGAATTTGGAAATAATATCCTAAAAACAACTTTAAAAGTCTTGAATTTTGATATCTGAGCCCTAAAAATGTTGCAGTTTCAAACTTTTCTGTTCCACATTTCTTGTCAAAAATGTAAACCATAAATGTTTGGATCAAATAATGTAAATAAAAGGCACCTAAGTCATTCGTTATGTACCGATAGGCTGCTGAAAACAAAAAAAAAAAACAAAAAAAAAGAAAAAGAAGGGCAACAACCTTGTTCAAGGCAAGAAGTTTTAGTTTTATTTATGTTAAAATGTACATTTAAAGTGGGTGGACCGAAGCAGCAGATGCTTCCTGCACTGACTTTGTTTCTGAATTATGTTCTTGTATTTAAATGGGCTTTAAATATGAATTGGTCTTTATTTTTGATTAAAAAAACGGTCTTAAAAAGTCCTAAATCTAATTTGAATAAACTTGTAACATGTCTGTCAGAGGAGAATTTCTAATGAGCTAATGCTGATGTGCAGAAAATATATCCTAAAAAAACAACAATCATATTTATAAGAACGCCGGGAACAATTTTACAATAAAAATGTGGCTGGAATGGAACTTTAAGGGGATTAAGTGCTATTTTGTTGTTTTTGTTAATATCTGAGCAAGATTTAGAGTTTTTCTATTATTGTTCTATATATAATTTGTATTTCCAGTAAAAGAAAACAAATGTGAGTATTTGTGGACAGAATATCCGAACATTTACAATACACCGGCCCATAGAGAGCAGAGGAACATGTTTGTGGAGATGCTGCACCACAGAAGAACATAAATTAAGACAAAATAAACCTACAAAGAAGAGTAAAATGTGAAGCCTTTTTGAGCTCATCTTCCTCCTCAGCGTCTGAGGAACCATCACAAGTCTTCCTCAGAGACCCCCCGTAGAGGCGCTGCAGCAGCAGGTGAAGAAGACGTCAGTGTTGGAGCGGCGTGAGGAGCTGGACAGAACTCTAAGGAGGGAGAAGCTCCAGCCCGAGCTCTGCTGCTGCAGAGGAGAGCATGGAGGGGAAAATTTCTCCATTGCAGAAGCAGTCAGGCAGAGGACAGGAGAAAAGGGGAATAAATCAGCAGCAGTGGGGTCTCTGGTGACCACCCGCGGCTAGGGAGCAGTGCAGAAAGACAGAGCGGGCGAGGGGAGGCGAGGTGGAGAGTTCCAGCAGGAGTAATGTCCTTTTACTGTATTTCCCTGGCTCCCTAGCACCAGCGTGCCATCTAAATCTACCTCCTCTCATTTAATGTCACAGAATCCCTCCCCCTCAATGAAGCCGAGTCCCCGTTCAGCCTCACACAGCTCTATCTCCAATGACGAATTAGAACCGCTCCGTCTTCTGCAAAACGGGCTCTGATTTGGTAAATGGTCAAAGTGAACATGGAGGGAGGAGAGAAACGATTCAAACCGGAGAGGAAAAAAGAGTTTAGGTTAGAGTTTTTTACAGCATTAAGATATGAAAAATGAACAAAGTTGATTCAAAGCAACAAACCTTTGTGACTCCAGAGACCTTCAGCAACAAGAATGAATGTTCAGCTATGAGGATTTTTGAAGTTTTACTCAAATTGTCACGTTTTCCTGTCTTATATTTCAGAAGCCTTTTTTTTCTTGCACGACAGCATTCACGAAAGCCTTCAGTAACATGCACTCGAATGAAACGGTTGAACTGTCGGTGCTGCAGGTTTTTGGGTTGTCGAGTCAGTTGAAGGTCGTAGAGAGGAGTGGTTGTTTCTTAACACTAGAATCCCTGGAACTTTCAGCTTCTGCTGCAAAGCCCCCCTCCCCTTCTCAAAGTAGTGTTGTGGTGATCACCTTAAAC
>NC_050514.1:33448814-33489978 GCF_002922805.2 Oryzias melastigma | reverse complement strand
TCAAGTGGTTAGGGCTGCGGACTCACATTCAGAAGGTTTATCAGTTCGAATCCCGCTCAGGAACAGTCCACATGAAATATTTGTTTTTACTTTTAAATTTTATTTTTATTTGTACCTGAAAATTGTTCAATGCAGGTGAAAGAAATATTTTTAACACAGACAAATGGCTTTAACTGATTGATGACTTCCTGATTGCGCAATGCAGATTGTCATGTTTAAATTTAAGTTTGACTTACATTCCAGATTCCGCCACTAGACGGTCAAGTGGTTAGGGCTGCGGACTCACATTCAGAAGGTCATGAGTTCGAATCCCGCTCAGGAACAGTCCACATGAAATATTTGTTTTTACTCTTAAATTTTATTTTTACCTGAAAACTGTTAAATGCAGGTGAAAGAAATATTTTTAACACAGACAAATGCCTTTAACTGATTGATGACTTCCTGATTGCGCAATGCATATTGTCATGTTTAAATTTAAGTTTGACTTACATTCCAGATTCCGCCACTAGACGGTCAAGTGGTTAGGGCTGCGGACTCACATTCAGAAGGTCATGAGTTCGAATCCCGCTCAGGAACAGTCCACATGAAAAATTTGTTTTTACTTTTAAATTTTATTTGTACCTGAAAACTGTTCAATGCAGGTGAAAGAAATATTTTCAACACAGACAAATGCCTTTAACTGATTGATGACTTCCTGATTGCGCAATGCAGATTGTCATGTTTAAATTTAAGTTTGACTTACATTCCAGATTCCGCCACTAATCCTCTAAAAACCTGAGTTTATAACAGCAGCCCCTCCCATACCCACGAAAACGAGCCGGTTCTCACGTGCTGATGTCACAAGTTGAGAACCGCCCCCTCCAAGAAGAGTCTGCTCCACCCCAGGTTAACATAAACAGTTTCTTCACAGAGCTAATGGTGAGCGCTTGCTGTGTGAGCCCCCCATCCCCCACCCCCGCTTCTGGTTAGGAATCTGGACTACATGTTGGGATGGATCCTGATCATATCCAAGAATGGTACAACCAGACGGTGATATTGAGAAGACGGCAGAGAACGGGAGCAGACTATTTCCTGGTGGAAAACTCAAGCAATGAATTAGGAGAACTGGTTTGAACCTGGATTATTGAGTATAGACGGAAAGGTGGGCGTGTCTCCATTGAAGTGATCCGCATTAGAGCAAAAAGGATTTTTGATGAGGACATTGATGAAGCTTAAAAGAGAACCAAACCGCTAATCAGAATAATGTTCTCATCATTTCAATGAATCCTCAAATATTCATCTGCTGTTGTTGTCTGCGTTTTTTGACAGAATCTCAGCACAGAATGAACCCATTAGCCATCACAATTCAGTCTGTGACAGATTTTGGGGATAAACGCCAGGCTACACATTATGTACATCACTATTTTTTTTAAATAGGATGTTTTTTTTGTGGTTGACACGCTGACGAGGACGGCTCAAGATTGTCCTCATGAAATGGACGGTACCCTCAAGGTGTGAAAGGCGGAAGTTTAGTTAAATATCTCTCTACCGGCGCTGAGACAGACTGGCGACCTGTCCAGGGTGAACCCCGCCTTCGCCCATCAGCAGCCGGGATAGGCTCCGGCACCCCGCGACCCCGAAAGGGCAGAAGCGGTCAAGAAAATGGATGGATCTCTCTCTACCTCCACTTTTGGTTGTCACCAAAGACAGCACACACTAAATATAAATTAAACCTTCTATAACTTCTTCTTTATAGTTCACTCTTAGACAGCATCACGGTCAATAATCCAAATGTATTGATAAGTGTTTAAAAAGTGAAATCACATTTTACTGCTAAATAAATGTATTCTATGTATATTATTTTTTCATTCTTGGAAAAAATCTTAAATGTATTGAATCTGCTCATTTATTGCCCAATTGCTTATTTAGTAGAAACAAGTGTCTTCATTTAACTGGTTTTACCAAAGAAGACAAAAAAACAAAAACAAAAAAACAATCAGTTTGGAATTTATTTTATACATTCAAATTAGATGTTCATCTCGGGGGCCCCAAAGATTTGGAGGCCCCGAGTTTTGGCCCACCTCTGCCTAATGGCTAAGTCCGCCCCTGGCGAGGAGTGTGCGCTTAAACAGCAATGGACTTATTGTGTAGTCTGAAGGATTTGGGGAAAGAATCTCACCTACTTCGAAAATAAAAAGAACCAAAAATTCTCAAAATGGGATTTTTATGTTTGTTTGTTTTTTGTTTTTTTTATGTTTGACAGAAGCTTAAATAACTTAGCGCTTTCTACCCTCCTTCAAGGGCCCAAAGCGCTGCAGTCACAGACCCATTCACCCATTCACACACACATTCACACACTGGTGGTGGCTCCGCTTTTACCAAAGTTTTCTTTTACATATAAATCTGTTCATTCTGGAGGTAGAGTTGATCAATCAAGACGTCTTCAGGTCAACAGGATGTAAAAACCTTCATAGTTTATCATCTATGTGAACCGCAGACATCAATTTATACATTTAACTAAAATAAATTAAAAAAAATGCTAATTAATTTATTGCTATTTTTTTAACTTTTATTTATTTATTTATATATTTATATATTATATATTTATTTTTTTTGCTCTTTTTTCCCCTCTTTGTCCTCAGCAGTCTTACACTGCTGGGTTTTGTTATTTTAGTTTGGGGTTTGATAGTCTTCGTTTGCAGGCTTTGTTTATTTGTTTTCTTTAGGTAGTTTTGGTTAGATGGAGCTGCTGACTCTGACGGTCGACATGGCTGATCAGCAGTCTTTCTGATTCATTTTATGTTGGCCAAAGAGACACATGTGGATCTGGAGCCGCAGGTTGCTTATCCCTATAGTTTAGGTGAATTTCTAATGAACTCCTGCTGCTCTTCAGAAACTATGTCCTGGAAAATGAAACTGATTTGGTTTTTTCTGTTTTTTTATTCCTTTTTGCTAGAAATGCCACAATCATAATTAATAGACCACTGGGAACACTTTGAAAAGGGATGAAAAGATGATCAGAGAACAAACATCTGAACATCCTAAAAACCTCACAGATTAAAAGGCGACAAAACAGAATCAGCTGCTTCACTCTGTTGAGTCCAGAGAAGCAGAACCCGCCTTCAACTCACGCGAGAAACAACTAAAACAGTCTAGGAAACAATGAGACTTTGATCCTCCTATGAGGGGAAACCTGTGATCATTAATGGAGAATAAAGATGTGGAATCAGTGAGCATAAATGTGAATTCTTTTTTGGCTTTTAAAAGAAAGCACATTCATGTTTGAACCTTCTCTACATAAATATTTGGAACTTTGGTTAAAATTTAGTTCAAATTTTTGTTTCTGTCGTTCACATCTTGGTGTGAAGTCACGTAAATTCCATTTCATATCTCAAAAAACCCCAAAACATCCACATAGACAAGAAAAGTTGGATTTAATTGTTGGATGTTCTTCTCTTGATTGCAGCTTCCCCTCTGTGAGCCGTCCTCATCTTAAGTGAGTTTATTCAGGTCAAGTCTGTGTTTTTCCTCTTAAATAAAAGCAGGAAACAAAGGCACAGAGAGGGGGGGGGGGTCTCAGCCCCACTGCCAGCCCATAGGACACATTTAGTAATCCTTCCAATGATGTCCAGAGCCCACTGATGGTTACCAGACCTGCAAATACCCCCACAAACACACGCAATCCATTTTTATTGTATTTGGGTCTGCAGCCTTGTGTTTCCTGTGCGCTCTTAGCACCACATGCACACACACACACACACACACACACACTCACTGCACTTGAAAACAAAAATCCATATTATCGACCGGCTGGTGTCACCACAATTATTCTTTTGAAACGGCCATTGATAACAAATTACATCTGCACTGCGTTTTCATCCGATTGCTCCGACTGAGCATTGCTCAGCGGCCGGGTCCCCCCCCTCCGGACCCCTCCTGGAAACTAACGATGAGTCTGTGGCTTTACTGCATGCCGATGACCACCACATTTACACCAAACGGCCCACAGATTCTGGGTGAAATAAAATCATTCTGGGTTTTTTTCACCTGGAGGCTCAAAGTTTGAAATGTTACGAGTTCTATTTCCTCCTGATGATCAGTAAATTTTCTGTAAAATACATTTCTAAACCTAAATGTCTCCAAACCAGTTCTGATATCTACAGAGAACATCCGGGGCTTTGGAATGACACAAAGCGTGAAGGGGCGGAGCTCTGGGGATTGTAGTTTTTGGTGGATTTAAAAAAAAAAAAAAATTCTCTTGGAGTCAGAAGGAAATAAATACCAAACAATACGTTAGAAGAGGATAGAACAGTGAAAAGTTGTAGTGTTTCATAAAATCATACTTATTTAGTTATTCAAATAAGATAATATGAAGAAAAATATATGTAAAAAAATATTTCATTAAACTTTATTTAATGCCACTTGAACCTTGTGTAGATTAAAATGAATAAATAAGTGTAGATAACGGTTTATGTAAATTTATGTTTATATTTTGTTTAAAATGTTGGCTGGGCTTAAAATTTATGTAAAGATTATTTTCATTTTCTTTTTTTGATTTACTTTGATGTGCTTTTGTTGATTTAGTGATAAGGGCAGATAATATAAGTTTTTGTCTTTCTGCTTCTTTTCATTACTAACTTTTACAACTTTATGTTGTATAATATGATTATTATATATTGTTATTAAATGACATAAAATAAAAAAATAAATAGCTAAACTGTTAAGTAAATATATTAGACTGTCCTATTTTTCTTAAATCAGACCAGAAAATTCAAAAACGTTTTTCTTCTTTTTTTTTTGTACCACAAATACAATCTGTATAGCTTTTCCAATAACACACAAAAACCATAATGGTTACCCCTTGACTACAATATTAAATAGATAAATTATTATTTGCTTACTTATTTATTAATGTATTATTCTTTGTGAGCAGAAGAAATCAGCCGATTCAATATGTTTAATCTTGTTTTTAATATGATCCAATATGATGGGTAATATGATAATATGATGGGTTTTTTATGTTTTTTCATGTGTTTTGGTAAATGTAGCTCATTATCATCTCCCTCTGTTTTACAATTAACTGGGTCGTGGTAAAATGAATGAAGGAATGAATGAAATAGATGAAATGGTTTATTCAAGCAGTCAGGTAATGATACATGAAATAACATATCACATCATTAATTACAAGATGATCGCTTGAAAGGAAGTGGAAGGAAGCAAACTTATATAATCCCACTCCGACTCGACCATTTTCTCTACATGAATCATCGATATCTGGATCAGGAATTACAAATATTTATACTCTACGATTATCAGGAAAACATCATCCACATGAATCAATACCAAAAATCCAAGCATGTTCGGACCATCAGCACCAGAAAAAATCCCCCGCTCCATCCAGCACCAGAAATCCAAAGCAAATTGTACAGTTTAGATGACTTTAAAATGTCCTTTAAACTAATGATTCCAACAGAAATTTAGAATTGGAGATGAAACGTTTATGTAGCTGTTTTACTTTTAAGAAAAAGTCAAATAAAAATTAAAGTTTTTCTTTTTTTAATCAAAGTTATAATGATTAGATAAAATGAAAAAAAAGAATATTGAAAAAAATCTGGACTCCAGTTCAGACATTTGTATAATTCCTAAACTTGTAAACTTGTTGTATTTTTTTATTTAATGAAAACCGTTTGATAGTTTTATTTTTCCAGTTTTAAATGATCCAACTTACCTTTACCAAACTGAAAACAATGACACACGTAAACTGAACGCGTACGTTTATTCTCCGGCTCCACTGATGTCAACATATCAGTATTTTTCATGTCTGCTTTGGGGTAAATCTGCAGCATTGTGTTCCTGACTGATGACTTTTCCTCCCACATCAGTGTTTAGCTTTTTACCCGGTGATCCCGGCGGCTCGGCTGCACACTTCCTGCTGCCTCTCTCCACTGGTGCCATGTGGCAGTGGGAGAAAACAGCAACTAATATCCAGCCGGCACCGTTGGTAATTAATCCTGGCCCGGCGTCCCCCGCTGAAGTGTAAAGCAAAGGCTAGAAGGCAGGATCCCTTTGTTAAGCTTTGACCACACAAGTCACCTCAGCAGCCCTCCCGAAGCGGGGAAACGCCAACTTTGGAGTATTAAGAAAACCAATAGCCTTGTTGACACGAACACGGAGGCCTAACCCCCGCAGCCTCCTCATATGAAGCATTGATTTTTCTGTCCGGCCGCAGTACCAAACCCATTCATTCTCTATGGCCGAGCCCCAGACTCGCGGACGCCGGCGCCACGCACACACACAGCAAACGCAGGGAAACTCTGCCCTCATCCTCACAGCAGCACCTGGGGGGTGGAAAGTTGTGGATTAAAGTCACCCCTCCCCCTTTCACCATCACCTCCAGCGGGAGGTTCTGAGAGAGCAGACCAGAGCTGCCCGAGCGGACGCTAGCATCGTTTTTCTCTCAGCTTCATCCTCCTGTTCTGGATCTGAACGTTAACGGAGGGTTCCCACTGCTCTTTTCATCATGACTTTGGACTAAATCCACATAGTTTCTGCAGAGCGGCAGGAGTTCATTAAGTTCACATTAGAGTTGTGGGCGGGGCTGTTGGAGCAGAGCGACCCCGCCCCTCTTCATCTCCCTGTTGGTGAGATTTTGGAGCAGGGAGCCAACGCCTGGTTCACACTGGACGCAGACGCGCCGCGGAATGGAGGCTGCTTCCATTCAGCGGCCGTGTTAACCTTTGGCAGGGGGGTCAAACTCAACCACACAGGGGGCCAAAATCCAAAAGACACCTTGGGTCACGGGCCGAACAGGATAAACATTTATTGAACACTAAAACTCAATTTTTAAACTCTAAAACTGTAACTGTTTAACATAATTATGAACTAGATATATAGCATTACCTGTGATAATGTTAGTGGGAATTCTGTAAGCTGAATTTGGCCGCTGAATATGCTGAAATGCTAAAGCTAATGGCTGAAAACAATAAAGCTGATGGCAGCTAAAATATAAGCTCAATGCCAAATTAACCTAAAAAAGGCAAAAAAAAAAACAAAAACAAAAAAAACCTTAAGTTAGCCAAAACAGCTAGCCTATAGCTGAAAAAGATAGCTAAAATGCAAAATATCCTGAAAAACTGAAAAAAGCCTAAATTAGCCAAAATATTAGCTAAACTCCAAGACAGCTTAGAAAACTTTAAAAGCAAAGCTTAAATTAGCCAAAACAGCTAGCATGTAGCTGAAATATTGACTAAACATCAAAATAGAATACACATTCTTAGTAAATGCCAAATAGTCCAAAAAGCTAACAGAATGCCAATTTTTAAAACTTTAAAATCTTATTTTTTTAAACTTAATTATGAATAATATAAAGACAGGAATATTATTCCAGAATGAATCAACTTAAACCTTAAATAACTTTCAATATTTTACTCTCCATAAAAATATAAGCTGTCAAAACTATAAAAGTTAGAATTAAATGCAAGATAACATCGGGTCATTAATAACAATAGAATAACATGATCTGGAGGGCCGGATAGAATTACCCGGAGGGCCGGATCCGGCCCCTGGGCCTTGACTTTGACACGTGTGACCTATGGTGTGGTTCACACCAAGTGTGGAGCACCGCGGTCCACTCGCGCCGTCCAGCGTCTGGTCCATTTTTTGTGCGACCCGCAAGTGATCCGCATCAATTCTGGCAGGAAGTTACGTTAAGATACATGAGAAAATCCGGTTTATTTTCAAAATATAACACATTTTTAGCACAGTAGCACAGACTGCTCTGCAAATTTGATTTCTCTATCTGGGCCATCGGAATCTTGAGTCTCAAACTTAAAAAACACTGAAATATTTAAGCTAAAAAATAAAAATGCAGAACATAAAATTTTGCTGATTGAAAATCAAAGATTAAAAAAAATCAGAACGAAAATTCAAAGGTTTAAAACATTTAGAATCTGAAGGAACAGAAAAACGTTCATAATTTTGTGACAAACATAAATATTTTCTTAGTTTGTGTCTTCCTCCTGGTATTTTTATTTTTTTGTTTTAGTCAAACTTTCCTTGTACATCATTGAAATTCTATCCTAGATTGTCTTGTTGTGCTGCTTGAAGAATTTTTATATCATGTCTGAGTATTTTATTTTGAAAGACAGACATACTCCTAAAGAAGCATTGTGACCATTTCATGTTAGCATTCTATGCTGTTTGCAAACTTATGATTATTTTTCTGATTATATGCAGTCAAAACATTTTAAGGTTGTTCAAGACTTGATACTTAAGGTAATGTATATTTATTTAAGTATGAGATTTAACTCAATATTTAACTAAATATTTTACTTTTCTTTTAGGAAAATGACATTTTGCTCCACTAAACTGTGCTTCTTTTGTGACTTTCTCCTTAGTTTGTTATAAATTATCCACAAATTTATTTAAAAGAAAAACACTGTGGGTTGATTCAAAGGACATTTTCCTTTTTTATCTCAGAATGTCCAGATTCTTTATTTAGTGTTTGTTCACTTGACATTTGTACTGTACGAGTGTCCCTTTCTCTATTTGGTTGTTTTTGTCTTTTTGTTTGGTGATTGTGCTCTCTTGTTTAGTTTCTTTAATCTCCACAGCAGGTTTGTGTTCCTCGTTACCACAGATGTTGTGTGTTTGCATTAATGACCATCAGTGTTTTGGTCACTCAGAGATCCTCCTTGTTTTATTCAGTTTTTCCAGTGTTTTCTCCACTTCAGTTGCCCTGTACTTGGATTCTCCACAAACCAAAGCCAAATCAAGAGGCTGATGACCTGTGGGACACGCCGCTCCACTTCTGATGGGATCATTCTGATCAAACGGATGTACGATGGTCATCGGGACACGGCTGACGCACAGCGAGGAGGTTAGTGTCTCAAACACGGGTTTATAAAAGACTTTTTACCGGTCAGACACAAATTAGTGTTTAAATACAAGAATTTATGACAGTTTTTTTCAAAGGTTTCCAAAGGAATCCGATTGTAATTTCTGCTGTTTGTCAGCTGCTAGAGACGAAACTGAAAACCAAAATGTCTTGCAGCAGGAAGGTCATAGATTCCAGTGTTGCATAAGAAGAGAAATGGTTTAAAGTCTCACCAAATCTTTTTCTATGATGAAGTTGTAACCTAGTGATCTCTTAATTATGACGTTTTCAGCCAAAACCAAAAAACCTTCAGACATATTTTATATATTTATCTGGACAAGGACAGTGAACATTCATGGACATTTCTGTAAATGTGCCAGTGTTGCTACGAAGCTAATGTTCAACCGTAGTCCCTGAGCAAGTTGTAGCTTTGCCAACAAACAAACACCAAACACATATAAAATTGAAAATAAGAACGCCAGTAATGCTCCAGGTCTAGATGTCAACTTGACATATTCCCTCAATGGAGAAGTCCATGAAGAATTTTGTATTTTGTTCATGCAAACTTGAAGTATTTATAATTTTTAAAATTCTAAAAATGATGTTTCCAAGATAAAACAGTGGTGATATGAAAGTGGTCTCTTGGCAAATATGTTCAAATCCCTTTTGTATAAAGAGTGTATCTGTTTGAGAGTTGTGACCAGAATGTGAAACAATAATCAATGTGTGAAGGCACAATATCATCCAAGAGTGTCCTCGGTGCTCTTAATGTCATAGATGCTCTGATGTGCCCAGAACCAGCAGCTCATTATTCTGGTTTGTAGGCAGGACAGTTGACACAGAGCAGCCCCTCCCCATCGCTGAGGGCGCGGTTTGCACGCTCACTCCTCAAGCTAACATTAGCATTGCAAAAATAGCGATGAGCAATACAGATTTGAATTAAGAAATACTCAGAAAGACAGTTCTAATCGTAAATTTCTTCAAGTTTCTCAATGTTTACAGGAGGTTTTGGGGGAACTAATTTACCCAAAAACTTTCACGATGTTGTGAAACTGATCCAAAGTCATGAGAAAGCTCCCAAAGTCCAGTAAGTCCAATGTTCTGAATCAAACCCAAAGTATGAGGTATCCCAGTATGCCATGCAACGCATATATCAATTTTCCAAAGTGGGTGTTAAGTTCTTCAATGGTGACGTGAACATGCACGAACATGCACAGTCACACCTTTGGTTTTAGCTTATAAACTAGTTTAGAAAAACTATAATTTTCCAATCATTTGGTTACTTTGGGCAAGGCCTCATGATTAGGATGAGTTCTCATTGTGGTGGAATATTTTGGAAAATCAATGGCAAGAAAATATGAAAATTAACTAAATATTTAACATGGAATCAAAATAGATAAATAGTGAATTAACATGCATGCTGCAGAGATTCCTGTTGAAGTACAGCTAGCTCTTAAAATAACTTGACATCTGACAGAAAAATGTCTAATTCTCCTTTTTGTACGAGATCAGAACTTGGTTACATAGATCGGTGAACCTGTATTTAGCATTGGCATTCAGCTCTGAAACTGTAAAAATAGTTTTGACTTTTGTCAAACACAGCTTGCAATATTGCTTAAAATATACTAAACACGTGATGTCACAAAGTCTGTAATTAACCAAGCTGGCCACAGGGGGCGATATAGCACTCTGTAGAGATGGTGGTTGTTTGTTTTCTTTGGAAACATAATTCTCTACAGTGAGCCACTTTTTACGAAATGTTTTATTCCACACAAATGTGAAAAAGTTGACCTTCCTTCCTGTTTTTATTTACTTATTTATTTGTTTTGTTTGTTTTGTGCTGTGAAAGGTTAGTGGGTCTAATCCTCCGAAACAAAAGAAAGTGGGAAATGTTGGAGGAGAGAACAGAAGTCTTTCACTGGTGAATGTGCGATTAGAAGATGAATGATATTTAAACATGTTTACACATAAAAAGTACACTTCACCTATTTTGACCCCACGCTGAATTATCAGGCAGACATTCGCGGCTCCGGCTGCAGAATGGAGAGATCATTTCTCTCTGCTGTCCCTGAAAGAGCTGCTTCACCCACATATGGAGAAGACGACTGTAATGACATCACCTGTCAGCGCTGTCAGGAAAGTTGCACACTGAGCTGTTTTAACAGGCGAGGGAAGATCATGCATGACAGCCGGCGTCTTTGGGTTGTCAATACAAGCCGTCTGGAAAATAATAAAGCAAACATGCAGCACTCTGCTCAGGAACCGGTCACTGTGGACGCAGCTGCTCCGGTTCAGCTCTCCTGTTGCTCATCAACAAATTGTTCACAACTCCCGTGTTCGTGGGATTCTTACCTTTGTTTCTGTTTGCTTAAAGTCAAACTCCAAACATATTTTTTTCTCTTGTAAAGTAGTCTTTTAATTATGATTGTGCATTTTTTTAAAGACATATTTTATCTCCAGTAGCTCATTAGAAATACAATTCTGGGTTGTGGGCGGGACTGTTGACTCAGAGCTACCCGCCCCCTTCCCCTCCCTGTAGCTGAGAGCTCCAGTTTATAGCCTCTAAGCTAGCATCAGCTGCGCCAAAAATAATGCTATGCAATATTAAATCAATCCAGCCGAACCTTTTTGAGCCAGAAGGTCCAGTTTTCTGATCCAACGCCATCTGAATTAAGAAAATAAAACACTTTTTTTGGGCAAATATTGTTCAAGCGCTATGCATTTTGGTCTATGTGGGCTAACGTAGTGAGCATTGATGCACATTGGTTTATCACAGACTTCTGGGAGATTTCTAGGGCGCTCAAGTTTGGAATTTTAGATTTGGACCGCAATACAAAACGGCGAATGCGCTAAATGGTGAGTAGTGAAGGATTTCGGACATAGCCTTTGGCATTTTTCCTGTTGTTTTTTTTTTTTTTTTTTTTTTAGGCAAATTTTGAGTTCTAATAATATTGTAGCATTATGCTAGCTCCTTTGGCAAAATTAAAAGCTTTTCTTGGTTTTTGGATAATTTGGCATTCGGCGTATATTTTAGCATTATTTTAGCTGCTTGGGCAAAATGAGATGTATTTTCAGATGTTTGGCTAATTTGGCAATCAGTTAATATGTTAGCATTATGCTTCTTTAGCAAAATTAGAAGTTTTTTTTTTTTTTTCTTCAGGTTTTTGACCAATTTGGTATTTAGTGTATATTTTAGCATCATGCTAGCTCTTTGGCCAAATTAGACGTGTTTTTAGGTTTTTGGCTAATCTGGCATTAAGCTCATAATTTAGCATTATGCTAGTTTCTTTTGCAAAATGAGACATTTTAAGGTTTTTGGCCAATTTGGCATTGAGTTAATATGTTAGCATTATGCTGGCCCCTTTGGCAGAATTAGAAGCTTTTCTAGGTTTTTGGATAATTTTGCATTTAGTTGAAACAGTATTTTAGCAAGCTTTTAACTTCATTGACTATGGCTACCAGCTTCAGCATTTTCAGCGGCCACATTCAGTTTACAGTATTCACACTTGTATTGTTTGTTTATTATTGTGACTAAAAAAAAAATCAAAGTTTTAAGTGCCCCGTTGAATCGTTGCATCCCTTTTAAATACCAACACTTAGACATCTTTGATTTTCAGATTGACATGATATTAAGACGAAGTCAAACTAATCTGAAACGTGTCTTCTATTCCTACACTTCATGCTAACAGAAATGTCACCTCATTTTTTTGCTTTTTTGTGGGTTTTAAAGACTTTTAGTTATTCTTTATAATTTTGTTTTACTTAAAAGTTAAGGTAACCAAAGTTTCTATTAAGCCTAACATAAACATGTATATTTACATGTCCTTTACAGGTTTTTTTAAATCGTTTTTTTGCTGCAGTCAGAGGCAGAACAAACTAAACTTCAGATTTCTAGAAGTTCCATTTATGAAAAACGAAGATTTCCATAAATTCTTCGGACTAAAAGGAGAGTTTTGGACGTTTCATGAGGTTAAAGCTTTCGCTGTTATAAATGTAAAAAAATGTTGCTTTAAATGCCATCGGAGCACAACAGCGAGAGCACGCCACGGATTTTCATCACAGCGTTGCTCCAGGGCTGCATGGCTTCTGGAAGCATATGCTACTAATTTATTTTAGATTTTTGTTATCTTCTTCTTTACAACAACAGAACTGGCCAGTGCAAATTGGAGATGTGGAAGTTAAGGACGAGTCGGATGTTGCGGCTGCCCTGGGATATTTATCCCTGGCAAATTCCAGCGAAGGTATTGTGTGATCGCTCCTATAACTCCGACAAAGAAAAAGGGAGAGTGCTGAGGGAAAATGGAAGTTGTAATCACAGTATGCTTGAGGGAAATGCATTCAGCTCAGAAGGAAAAAAGAATGCCATTGCATCCGGAGCCCTGTCTTTGTGAAAAACTGAAAAGAAAGTAGCTTTGCACTTTAAGTAATCACAGTGTGTTCCACTGAGACCATAGGAACAATGTGTTAATGCAGCTTAATCTCCAATGCTGAGGGGATACAAAGTGCGGCGAGTTTGACTGGATGATTCTTCGCTGCCCGTTGTACAGCTGGTATTACATTATGAAAACAGGGATTTGGAATTAGGCTCATTCCAAGAACATGAAATGCACCATGATGTACAACAGAGCAACACAAAGCTGTATCATGAAGTCATGAATATAGAAAAGGAAGGATCTGCTCGTCTGAAAGGAAACTTTGTCCCAGGAACCCTTCAGCACTCACCGATAAGTTATGGCCTCCTTTGTTTTGGTGACTAAAGCAGAAGGTCCAAGTTTGGTTACAACTTCAGATGAGATACAAGAGGAATGGAAGGACGTTGGTGGACGTGATGCAGTATTTTGGTGAACATTTTGGGTCAACCACAGAAAATCACCACCAGTCTGAACGATGAAGAGATGATGATGTCTTAAACTCCTCCCATCAGCTTTTGATCCATTCCCAGTCGTCTTTTAATTGTCATCAGTGTTGGGAATCTTACTTTTAAAAAGTAACTGGTTATACTAGTTACATTGCCCTGAAAGTAATTGAGTTAGTAACTCAGTTACTTCATCTTAAAAGTAATTAGTTACTCAACAAAGTAATTCCTCCACTAAATTTTGTTTTTTTTTTCCCCATCAGCCCCCAAAAACAACAATCATTTGTATGAAACACAATCATAACTTAAAAAATAACCCTTCTAGTTTGCTGCATTAGTTCTACTAATTAAATATTCCGTTTAGTTACAACATAGATTTTTAAGATATATTTATTTATCAGAATTATCACAGAAAACTCTCCAACAAGCTGTATATAAATATGACAAATAGCTTCACATAAACTGGACACAAAGGTTTGAAATATCAACTTATTTAGTTTTCTTTAAACAAAATAGTTTCAATCATAGTGTGGAAATTAAAAATTAACAAGAATGAAGTAACAATATCTCTACTGCACTCATTTTATTATATTGCATCTGAACCTGAACTCTAACATTTCATTCAGAATGATGAAACTACAAGAAAAATATAAATAATAATAACTTTACATGAGAAGAAAAGCTAAATTTGCTTTAAATACCAGTCAGCATCAGAATGATTTCTACTTCCTAGTATTTGTGTTCAGTTCTGTGAGTTAGTAAGTCCAGTTTGTCTCGTTTTGTTTGTGCTGCTTTGTCACCGGTTCACACACACACACACACACACACACAGCTCAGCGGCTTGTGAGGAAAAAACAATCGTAAATGAACAGCTTGAGACGGACGTCTGTGACTGTCTTTCTACTGGGACACAACGTGAATTTGACGTAAACATTTGTCCATCTTTGTTTCAAACGACCTAAGATTGTGTTTATTTCCATCCTGAGAATGCTTCCTCTGCCACTGACACTTGTGTTGTCGTAATCCTGGCAGTGCCATGCATCCACGCAGGTCTTTAGGCAAGCCCCGCCCACTTGACTCCCATGATCTGAGGTCCCAATTTCACTGGAGATGAATGAATGGTTGTCTGTGAGCTGTAGTGGTGGTGGTGTCATGATATGGGCTTGCTTCAAAGATGACATTTATTCAGACATGCTTTCCTTTGTCAAGAGGTGTCAGGATTCCAAAACCGTAAGAGTATCTGAGAGGTTCTACGGTTCTACATCTGTGGGGATTTTTAAATGTAAATTAAAGACTTATCTTTCAAACTCCTTTTCATTCCAGAGTCTTCAGATATTTGACCCATGGTTAGGGACCTCCCCCCCTCAGTCCAAAATTGAGGTTTTAGGTGTTCCCAACTCGATGCTGTTCCAATTACATCAAGGCTCCTCAACCTCCAGGCTGCAAACCGGTATCGGTCCCGTACCGGTATGCGGACTGCACCGATGTCCTAACCTTAATCTTAACACAGTACTGAACGTAGATCAGTTCTGGACCCGGACCATCCTTGGGTTAGGGTGCTGGTACCGGCCTTGTCTCAAAGTTTGGTCTGCGTTTGACAAAACTGGAATTGGAACAGCCAAAACATGATGAGTTCGGGACACCTAAAAGATCAAACAGTGACACGGAGGGGTCCTTACCAAATATCAATATGACGATTTAGGGATGAGAATGTGTTGATCTTTATAACTCAACATTTATACACTGTTAAAATAAGCCCTTCAAAAAAAGTAAAAAAAAAAATCTTACCCCATTGGCAGATTGTCTTTAAATAAGCAAAAAATAAGGACAAGTAGTCTTAACCAGAATCTTTATTTTAAGAAAAAAATTCTAGTCTTTTAAGATGTTTTCTTAAGCTAAGATTGTTTTGCTTTTTTTAATTGTAAAGCTTTATTGATAAAATTATTTTTATTGCAAGATAGAAAATAAGATTTTTGAAATAAGTCTTTTTTTATATTAACCAAGACTCTGCTTTTCCAGTCTATAATTTCATTTATTTGGCTTTTAAGTATTTTATGGCTTTTATTGTTTACCATTTTATTTTTTTTTTTGTTTATTAACCTTTATTTAACCAGGAAGTCCCATTGAGCTTAATACATCTCCTTTACAAGGGAGTCCTGGCCAAGAGGTGACAAAACATTAATTACCGTTAACAAAGAAACAACTATTTTGAACATTCATCACCTTTTCAATCTTTTAACCCTTTATAACCATTTGATACGCGTAATTCTAAGACCCCATCTCATTAGCATTATTGAAACTTTCCTTAAAAACCTGTATTCTATGACTTGCTCCATGTTTTCTGCAGTACATCATCATTCCACTAGAGGCAGTAAACGGGTAAAATGGCTATCCTAATGACATCTTAAACAGTGCCAATTTTCAACAATTTAGCTTAAAATTAGATCGATTGTTTTTTTTTCTCTAAAAGACTATTTGCTGTATTGAAAAAAATTCTAAATTTGTTGATTAAATATTTATGATAAAGTTCCACCATGTTAAAAATGTGCGGATCAAAGTTGAGGCGATGACTAAATGAGGTGCTTTTATTTTCCTGAACAATATTTTACCAAGTCACACATTGTATCATGATTGATTTTTAAATATGATAAAAAATGAATGTTCTGTTATTTCTTTGACATGGTGGACTTTACAGTGTTAATCTTTAAGATTCTCAATCTTATATCTCAGCGTTTTCGACCGTCTTATGTTTGTCTTTTGGTAGTTGTTTTTAGACTATTGTATTTCATGACTTCTTAACTTGTGTTTATTAAGTCAAGCACCTTGTGTTCTACACATGATGAAAGTTGTGTCACATCTTGAGGTTTGGTACACATTAGTGTCTACATGGGGTTTCAGTGTAAAAACGGACTCAGACTGAAAACAATTGTTACATCCCAACACTCAATGAATCCACAGATACACAAAGTCTGAGAAAAAAGAAGAAAACTTGGAGCTCCGCTGCTGCAGCATCTGAGAAGAGAAATCCGAGTCAAATGCCAGCTGTTCATTGCAGTTTGTTGTAACCAAAAACCAAACATAGAAACATCTCGTTAACCTCCTCCTCTGTGACTGACTTTGCCCTGCACACTTTGTCTCCTCAAACAAATTAGAAAAAAGGAACGGAAACCACTGACTGAACAAGGAAAAGTCATTTCCATCTTTTTTCCTCTCCTGTGGCATTAAAGCTGTTGAGTGTCAGCCAACACATTTCCCAACAAACAGTCCTCTGAGTGATTTGCAATTTTCTCTTCTCTCTTTTTCTCTTATTTTTTTCCCCCGAACGGCCACTGAACCCGTAACTCGGCAGTGTATGCACCAGCAAACATGCTGATACGATCTTAAAGGTCATGTTCTTTTCACGTTGACAGAGGCCTTCCAAAACTTTGATGGGGGGGCGGGGGTCCCTCTAAAGGATAGCGCTGCTGCCCTACAGCCGCAGCAGCTGGAGCTGTAAGCAGACTGATTAATGCTCCACATGAAGAACGCTGCGTTTCAGGGTAAGTCATGGTGAACTGCCGGGACTCATTTGGTGCAACAGATGATTATTACTCATGAATCTCTGTATACCGCAAAATCTGAATCTTTTTTTGAAGAAAACGTCTTATTTTCTAGGGCTATTGGCAGAAGTCTGGCAATAGGATAAATATCACAAAACGATATATCCAAAAACTGTAACGGACAATATATGTTTAAAAAGTTTGTCTCCAAATTCAGCTGTCACTTTCGCTCGATGACATCATCAATAGTCGCTGGTCAGCGAGCGTTAGCCCTCGAATATACATAACAACATTGGTTTTGTAACTTTAAAAAGGTCATGCTAAAACATTAAATGTAAACTTTTGTGCTTCAGAGCACTTGTAGAAATGCGATTCTCCTCCGCGGCCTGGTTTACCCTCGCGACAGAAGGGTTTGTATCTCTCCAGCTGGAGGGGGGTCTTAAATGTTATGGACACCACTCCCACTACAAACTGCCCCTTCAAATGGAGAGGTAGGGAGATGGGAAGAATTCGGATTGAACCTACATGTTTGCTTAAAGGGTAACCAAACTCTAAATCAAATTTTTCTGTCTGTTGACCTTTATAAATGGGTAAAAAAAACTGCTGTCTGTTGGTCATAGACGAATTTTTGACAGTCTAAAATAAACTTGTTCAATTCCTAAAATGATGGTCCAAAACCATCTGTGTGCTGCCCCCTACAGGTTGAAACGACATATTACAGGTGAATTTTGTGATTGGTCAGAAGTTCCTCGTCATCATACTCTGCAGCCCCAGGATAAAAGCCCCGCCCATCTTTGAACGCTCGACACAGAGAGTTGAAGTTCTGCCCGAGACGCCAAGCGGTGGAGCTCGCTTGCTCGCTAAACCGGCCTTTGGAAAACCAGCTGGCCGGCAGATTGAGAGCCGCTGTAGGATGGGGGGGGGCAGCCTGCTTCGGCCTCCTGAACCTTTTGATCTTTTTAATTTTATTTTCACTGAGACAATAATAAAAAGATCTTTTGGTTACCTCAAGCTAACCTCACTGTCACTGTCAATCACAGATCCAGACCACACCTCCCCCACTCACCCTGCCTCCCCTTGCCCCGCCCCCTTTTTAGCATTTTTTAAATCTGGGCTGAGAGTGGAATCAGCCTCCAACTGTTCTGCTGTGTTACCCTTCAAAGTCCTACAATGACAATTTGTTTTATTTATTTTTTCATTAAATTAAAAAAGTTCCCAGTAGTGTTTTAATGATTATTATGAAGTTTTTACCCAAAATTCCACAAACTAAATGTCTTAATAAGCAATTTTTTCATGTTGATCTGAAGCCTCTGTTTCCCAAATCTCCTCTGAGGGGGCGTGGCTTTTGGTGCTCCGCCCCAGATCCCCCCTTTCTGATAATGATAGCTCTGTGTCTTGGTTTCTCAGAGTTCTTGATAAAATAATCAAAGCTAACATCAAAATGCTCTTTCATTGATTTACAATCCTTTCCAACTGCGGTCAAATGAGCCGCCGTTCACATTTCCGTGGTCACATCAAGAAGCTCCGTGGAGTCTGGTGGAGATTTTCCAGCGTTCTCAGTCCTGCTACCGTAAGTATTGGATGAAACTCACACCAAAAATCCAGTGATGCTGATTTGACCACAGAAATGTGAACGGCGGCTCATTTGACTGCAGTCAATGTGAAGATACCATCTTCTCTTCTCCAGAACCTGAACTAGACACTAGGAACAGATGAGGGTTTAGTGCATGTGCAGCAGAGCTGTTGATGGAAAGAAGATCATTCATTCAAACAGAGTCTGTCCAAGACAGTTTGATTGATTTAAAAGGAGAAATACTCGGAAATGAAAAAACTAAATTATTTTTTCATTTATTTGTTCTCTTTCAGAAGAAAAATGACAGACATTTATTCTAAAAACCTTAACAAACATTGTTTTAAGCTAAATTTGGGGTCAATATCAGAATTTCCAAATAAAATATTGTAACATTTCACAGAGGAGATTTTTTTTCTGTATTCAGTCTTGCAAGAAAATAAAATCATCTAGAAGTTTGTTCTTAAAATAAAGCCACATTTCTTGTTCTATTGGCAGATTTTTTGTTTATTTAAAGAAAACCTTTCAGATGTTAAGTTTCCACTTCTTTCTGGAGGGCCTGTTTCAGCAGTGTAAAGATGGGATGAAATCTCCAAAGTTTTTGTTTTGGCGGTGTGCATCGACAGAGACAACCACCTTTTCCTTTATAAGGTTAACGTGGACGTGACAGAATTGCAGGTTGTTCATAACGGTAACACGCACACGCGTGTTGGACTCCCGGCGCGAGTCTTTTCCTACGCGGGAGTGTGTTTGTGTCAGCGTCGGGCTTTTCTCCGCCGACAGCTCTGCCTTGTTTTTAAAAGGCAACTATAATGGCCGGTAAGGACAGCTTTAAGAGCTACTGGCAGCTTGAAGCTTGACGCAACCAAAGGTCATTGATTTCCCCCCTCCCTCCTCAGCACCTGCTCCCTGCCTTCTTTTTTAAACAATTCATCGGATTTTGGCATTTTGTGAACACACACAGGACAGCTCGCCGACAAGCCGACCTTGACAGCGAATTGGATAAATAAACCTTCAATTTAGCTGCTCTCCTCCACTCCTTGCCAGCTCAGGCAGCGAGTCCCACCGGGAGCCTTCACCTATCCATATCGCTCAGCCCACGCTCCGCTCGCCGCTCCCTCCCTCTTCGCCGGCCTGTCTAGCAGAGCTGCCCTCAGCGCTGTGACAAACACGGCCTTAAAGATAAGCTAACAGCCCCCTTGCGCTCCGGTCAAAGTCAATCCTCGCCCCGCTTTTGAAATTTAACGCCAATTCCGTCTCTCAGCCCCGTCCATCCCGACGCCGCACCTTCCGCCCCTGTCTCCGCCCGCCTCCATCAAACCCTCCGCGAGCCGCAAACACGTCAGGGAAAGCAGACATGCACTGACACTCGTGCAAACACACACCTCTCCATACCTATCTCAGCATCCCGGGGGAGAGGAGGCGCGTGAAAGCGCCGCTCCATAACGGGTAATGACATGGCATTTAATGATACTGTCCAACATGATCCGGGCCTGCGCCGGCGTGCGCGGAGGCCGCGCAGCCGTGGAGAGCCCGATAAGCTCGGCTGGGCCTGCCTGGCGCTGGCGTGTGGCGTCTGTGTGCAGCGGCGTGTTTTTGTGATTTCCTAACACAGCAGAGACAATACTGTATCATTCACTTGTCCCGCCGCCTGATGCGATGTGACACAGTGTGCTGCTGCTGCACGGCGCCATCATTCCTCCATCAGCTCACCTTTCGCCTCCTCGCTTCCCTTCTCTTTTCATTTGGTCTCCTCTGCAGTCGACTTCTCCACTCCCAGAAAAATGATCATATTGAAGCTTTTTAGTTGCCTTTTTCCATGTCTATCTTTGGGTCTCCTCTTTTTTAAATAGAATGTGATGACAGAAAGTTTTGAACATGAAGGCTGCTTGTTAGAAAACCAAATGATCATAAATCTGCAGGAACATCAGTTTTATTTACTTACATAACTATAACTAAAACTGTTTTTTAAATATCTTTGACAGCATTTAGTCCTCCATCCTTTCATTTGTTTCTAATATTTAATCAAACTAACCTGTAGAACTTGATGGAAAAAAATCATTTGAGGTTCTTTAGAGGCGGCAAAGTATTTTAGATGAAAGATTTTTTTTAATATTTTGTTTTTTCTTTTTTGTTTTCTGTAAGTCATTCTTTGTCAGCAATTAGTTGGAAATAGTTTGGCTTTTGTTTCCTAAATTGGCTGAATTATTACAGAATGTCAAAATGCCCAAAATCTACTTTTATGGTAAAAAAAAATAAAATAAACAAAACTCTGCGACAGACTGGCGACCTGTCCAGGGTGTACCCCGCCTTCGCCCTTCAGTAGCCGGGATAGGCTCCGGCACCCCCGCGACCCCGAAAGGGACAAAGCGGTCAAGAAGATGGATGGATGAAAATAAACAAAACTTTGAATTAATTTTATTAAGGAAGTTGCTGTTTTGTTCAGTCACACAATGAAAACATAAACAGATAAAACTTTTATGGATAATGTCAGTTGTTAAGAAAAATGTTATTTTGTGATCTAAATTAAAAAACACTTTAAAATCATAAAGTTTTTACTTGTCTACAAGTAACTAATGAGTCTCCAGGAACTTCTAGAGTTTTTACTCTTCATGATTAGAAATTAAAACTTTAAGTTTAAGACTTTAAGAAGAGCGTCGGTCATGAACTGAGGACATCCGGGTAGTTTGTCCTCCGGGTGGGTGGAGTGCTCCTCCTCCAGGTGGAGGAGTTGGAGTTTTTTGGAGTTTTGTTCACAAGCGAGTGTCAGACCGACAGGTTGGTTGGAGTGGTGTCTGCCGTTATGTGGTCGTCATGCCTTTGAAGTATATGAAGATTCACCATTTACAATTAGTGGTGAAAAGTGAGGGAGTCAGAAACTCAGTTTCCTGGTCGACCTTCGTTCCAGTACTCACCTGTGGTCATGAACTCTGGGTCATAACCAAGTAAACGAGGTCTTGAATACAAGCGGCTGAAATGAGTTTCCTCCGTTGGGAGGCTGGGGGCTCCTTTAGAGATGGGGGGTCCAGCTCGGTCACCAGGAGAGAGCTTGGAGTAGAGCTGCTGGGTTCTGGACTTCTCCCACTGGGCGGAGGCTCTGGGGAAGGCCAAGAGGACCATTTCTCTCGACTGACTTGGGAATGCTTTGGAAACGCCAGAGGAGCTGGAGGAAGTGGAAGGGAGATTGGGAAATCTGTGCTTAGACTGCTGCCTCTACAAATCAGTCCTGGATGAGTGGAAGAAGATGGACGGATGATCAGACGTGAATGGAAGAGGACATGATGGTGGGAGAGTTGGTGCTTCATCTGATAGCATACATTTTATTGTGTTGAGTTTACTGTGTCAGCTTTATTGTCAAGTAAACAATGATCTACAGTACAGATGAATGTTTCCTCCCTCTCAACCCACAGTGCAAAAAAAAATATGATCACAATAAGAATAACAACAATCTAATGGACAAAATCTCCAAAGAAAACAGTCAGAAGAACCGAATGAGACTGGACATGGTGTGATGTACTGAGTCTCATTCGCACTGGACACGGAAGGGTTGTCAAATTTCGAAGCTAAATCAATGTAAAGACGCGATCTGAGGTCTTGTGCCGTGATTTGGGTGTAAAGTATTGGGGTGGCGAGGTTTGACTCACCGCATTAACCAGTGACTCAGCTTTTGCCGCGTGACATTTTCAGTGACTCCATCAAAGGGTAGAGACATAAATTCAATATGGCCGCTCAATGCATTAAGTGTCAATAAGCAATTTAATTTTTTTTTTTTGTGAAACCGTTTTATGTCGTGGACAGTCAGATCTCCTCAGGTACCGAGTTCCACTCATGAGCACCTCTCACTGACCAGGTGATGTGACTAAAGTCACCTCTAACAGAGCCTCGAGGTACTCGCTCTGAGCTTTTTCTTTGGTCGATGAATTAACTCCACTGCCCAGAGACTAGCAGCTTTCCACCGGACGGCTGGCTAGCATAGCACGAGTCTCGTCTTGTGTAATCATGTGGTTCTCTTTTAAATGGCATTGTCCCCTTTTAAATAAGTATGAAGTATTGAGCCGTCACATATCGACGTTTGGTTAAGGACCCCTTCTGCTTCACGTTGTGATGTTTTGGGTGTTAACTCGTTTTTCGACGTGCTGGTTGTTTATAAAACCAAGAGTTCGCAGCCCTCAGGACGTGGTACGAAACCTGGACTGTTCCTTGGAATGCATCTAGTATCGGTACCCAAACCCAAAACTGGTATCCTGACCTGGCACCGAACGCAATACTGGAAATGGCAACGGACGCTGTACTGGGTGTGAACTGGAACCAAGTTGTGTGCTCCACGTCCCGGTATTGGACCGGTTCCAGTTTGTGGCCTGGAGGTTGAGGAAGAGCAAGGACATCAAAAAACGAGTTGGGGAAACCCAAAACATCAAATTTTGACGCAATACGGTCCATAACCAAACGTCCTTATGCGACGAGTTGGGAGTGAGAATGTGTTGGCCCGGCAGACGGAGCACCGCCGCAGGTGCTGTTGTAGCGCGAACCATCACTCTAGCTCCAGATATGATATCTTTCTTATTTCCATCAAAGACAAGAACAAAAAGATCCTTTTATTTTTATTTATCCCCTTTTGGGTTAGTAAAGTTTGAAACGGCGCTCCGTTGCAGCTATTGCTGCACAAGTGAAGTACACGACACCGGGGGAGACTGAGTGAGACAGCCAGAGACGGCGGCGTGTTTGACAGGATCTCCAGAGCTCTCCAAAACATAGAAACCAAAGCTACTCTCTCAACATCATCCATGTTTTCCATGATGTGGCAATGAATGAATTTCAGAAAAACATTGGTGGTTGTTTTTTTGGGGACCATCCTCTTAAAGATCAATACAATCTCAGTTGGTTCCCAAGAAAAAGTCTCAGTCGACATGACTAAACCTCATCAATTTAGGCCTGGAGTCTGCAGCCTGCGGCTCCAGATCCACATGTGGATCTTTCATCTCTCCATGGTGGATCCTTGACCAAACATAAAATAAGTCATGGAGACTGCTGACCCAGCATGTCGACAGTCTGAGTCAGCAGCTCCCCCAAAACAAAACAACTTAAAGAAAACAAATAAACAAAGTAAACAAACTAAGACTATCAAACCCCAAACTAAAATAACAAAACCCAGCAGTGTAAGACTGCTGAGGACAAAGGGGGAAAAAAGAATAAAACGGATAGATTCAAGAAAAATAAAATAGCATTTTCCTAGAGTAAGGATTAATTAATTAGCATGTATTTAATTTAGCTTAGATAAATTTATAAATTCATGTCTGAGGTTCACATAGATGATAAACTATGTATGTTTTTACATCCTGTTGACCTGAAGACATCTTGTTTGTTCAACTCTACCTCCAGAATGAACAGATTTTATATGCAAAGAGAAAGTTTGATCTTTTATGAGTTGAAACCACAACATTGGTTACTAGCAGCACTGAGATGATCCTGTTTGGTACAGAGCGTCTTTCATAAAATAGGTTATTTGAGTTTCTGTCAACCGTAAAATAAAAATAAAAAAAAATGGAGAGATGCTAGGTTCATTTTATTCATTTTTTTTCTTTTGTTAGTCCCCCAAATTAGATACAATATACAGAATATTATTTTAAAAAAATGCAAATCAAAATTTCTTAAAGACTATTCAGCATTTCTGAAACCTTCACAAACTTTAAGCTGAAAACTGCTTCTGTTCTTCAATGTGTGTAATAATAATGATAAAAAGGTGAGTCACAGACAGCACACACCTTCGTTGTTCCTCCTGGGTTGTGTGTGTGTGTGTGTGTGCGTGTGTGTGTGTGTGTGTGTGTGCATGTGTCACCAGCGTGACTCACTGACAGCTGTAATGACACCTCAGGGTGTCGCGAGGAAAACATGTCCACCAGTAAGAGCTGCTCCGGCTGTGATAATGTGCCGTGGTCGAAGCGCGCTGACAGACGGAGTAAAAATCCACGCAGGAAACTCCATCAACTAATTACACCCAAACTACAATGCAGCGTGATGAGCGTTTCTGTGCGGCGAGCAGCAGCTTCCACACACCTGAGCGGCATTTAGCGGGAGAACGCGCGTTGGAGCTGCACACGTCTCACAGTGATCGGCAGGTTAATCCAGGCATTACTGCAGTTGTCTGTGTGTGTTTGCAGGTTTTCTAGCGTGTCAGGTGTGTGCATCTCCAGAGTGTATGAAGCCCTGAGGGCAGCCTGGGGGCTCGCCTCCAGCAGCTGTTCCAACACGGACAAGAGCAAGACATGCAAAGACTATATCCTGCAGCCAAGCGATCAAAACACACACGCTGACATGGAATGTAGGTGCACTAACCTTTTCAAAAGCATGCGAGGCGGCACAAAAAAAATTACAGAGACAACCTGGCATTGAATGCCAACATACAAGAACTCCCATCTCTGTCTTACAAGGTCGCTGCTTTGCAGCTCAACTCCTTAAGGCAAAAAGATGTTATTTTTTAACTCAAAGCGTCTGGAAGTTTGTTACTTTGCTTCTTCCTTCATAGAACTGAGAAATTCCAAATGTAAGAGATTTATAAAGAAGAGAAACTCATCAACATGGACTCCATATGGTGTATCTGTGGACTGAATTTATGGTTACGCCTTGTATTTTTGTAGACTTTTGTGTTCTTTTAGAAGATGTCCTCAAAAAAATTGTAGCTCTTGTAAATGTTTTAACGCTCAAAATAAAGAAAAATGCTGTTAGTGACAGCCCATTAACTGTATAAGAAAACTGGACTGACAGGTAACCCATAGGAAATGCCTCACTTCTGACGCCAGCAAGAATGAAGCCGATTCAGTCGCCATTCTTCTGTGATATGGGTGTCGCCATGTTGGAGCCAGATCACCTGCCAAAAAAAATAAGCTTGTTTACTCAAAACGTCTGATCATCATTGAATTTCTTGACTTTTAAATCATGTTAAATACGATCGGATGTCAGATACAAGCTGTGGAATTATTCTCTTCATTTTCCCCAATAATCTGATTTCTTCTGGCATTTATACCAATTAATCTGATCTATATTCTTGTTTTTTTATCTCAGAGGATGCATGAAGCATTGACTGTACTAGAGAACTGGACTGAGCTGGAGTGATGTCACCCATAGAAAATGCTTTACCTCCAGTTCCAGTGAAATGAAACAAATTCATTCGTCATTTTTCACATTTTCACTCAGAAGATGTCCTCAAAAAACTGGACACCGTTTGTGATTTGTCTGATTTAGAATGTGTGAAACTCATATTAGACCTATACCTATAGTCTTGTCGGTGGGACCCAGATGAGGTTTATAATATAAACAATCTGGGTAAAGTGGGAATTTTTTAGGTTCCATATGTTTTATTTTTTACTTTAATTGTTGTCAATGGGAAATTGCTCACTTTAAATTACTGCCTACTATGGTCATTAGGTCTTGAGTCGACTGAGAAATATGTCCCGTGTTGTCACTGCTGTCAGTCATAAATTGAGTTTGATTGGCTGACAGGTGTGCATCAGCCAGAAGAAAGAAATGTTTTCAACCCCTGTGGCGGGAAATAAAGCAAAATAACTCAAATATGTATCACTTATTGTAAATAATAAAAGCAAATAATTACAAAAACGACAGCCTGCTTAGCGCATCAACCCAGGTCTATCCAAGAGAATATGGCCACAGAGGAAAAAACATTTCGCCCAAAAATTATTACCCAGAAGTCCCTCCCCCTGCCGGAGCCAGGCGCAAAAAAACATTGTTTTAAGCTTTCAAACTTTTTTCCCGTTTCTTCTCTTTTATCTACAATTTTTGATATTTTTTCTGTGACATTCTCTGTCACAGAGAAAAAAACGGCTCTGATCAGCGATCAGCTAATTTACAGAGAAAAAAAACGGCCTTTCTCAGACCGACTCAGACCAATCACTGATGTCTGGTTCCAACATGGTGCTGTCTGTATTGTAAAAAAATGAAGACTGAATTGGCTTAACTTCACTAGAATCGGAAGTGAATCATTTCTGTGGGTAATGTCACACCCGCTCAGTCCAGTTCTCTTGTACAGTCAATGTTCCATCCACAGCTTCAGATATAGATCAGATTAATTGGTATAAATGCAAGAAGAAATCAGATTATTGGGGAAAATGAAGAAAGTAGTCTGATAATTCCACAGCTTGTATCTAAGGACTTCAGATCATATTTAACATGATTTCTAAGTCAAGAAATTCAATTATGATCAGACTTTTTAAGTAAAAAGGTTTATTTTTATGACTGGTTTATCTGGCTCCAACATGGCGACGTCCGTATCACAGAACAATGGTGACTCGTTTCCCCGGAGCTGGAAATTAACACAAATAACACATATTCTGTGTTCCTTTATTCTCAGTCACAATTTTTCTTATACAGTTAATGTGCTGAGACTAACAGCAGACCGGAATGATTGGTCATCGGCGGGAACTTGTTCCATGTGGATCCAGCCCTTTCTTTCTTGCATTTTTGTCCAGAACATTTTGGATAAAAGTGCGTTCTAGATTAATGCTTAACCCAGTTCATATCTTCTCCTTATTAATACTGACACTTTCGGAGGTGAAACAGAGACAAATGTTGGAATTCAAAACGTAACTAATTAAAGAGAAATAAAAAAATTAGAACCGTAATTACATTAAAAGAGGTGATTTATCAAGGAAAACCTACATTTTTTATGTCTTCCAGAACTGTAAATATCAAATAAGAGCTCTGACATCATATTTAAAAGGATTTTATTGCATTTTTCATGTCTTGCAGAACAGTCGATATCAACTTGAGGAAAATATCTTTGCTTCACCTCAGGTCAGCGCTTCCTCGTTTCGATTATCACTGCTGTTCATCACCGTAGAAACCGCGGCTCCACCAAAACTCTGGTCGCCGCTCAGCAAAGTGTCATAAGTCTGCTAAAAAATCCATATCAGGCTGCAAATCAAGCAGGAATTTATTAATAAAGCATTAGCTCAAATGTGTTTGATCAGATTTTTTTCTGCAGGACAAAGTTGTGTGAGAGTTTTGACTCCACCCACTTACCCCCAAAAAAAAAAAAAAAAAAACATTCTTTGGGACACATTTGAGCACGAATGACATCACAGCAGATGAATTTCAACCCGTTTCCGCACATGATTGCTCATTGAGAAACAAAAAACGTTTTTTTTTCTTAAGCTGTAAAAAATGTTTTTTTTGTGTATAAAGTCTAACTTTTAACAAAGGACTCAACTGTCAACTGATTTTCTCTAAAACAAACCTCTTGTTCTAAAAATGCTGGTCAGTTTCAATTCAATTGTATTTATATAGCCAAATATCACAAAACAATTACCTCATTGGGCTTCGTACTGGTAGATGAACAAAACCAGAAAGTCGATCACAAAATGTAAACAATAGCTGGTTGCTACACTAAAGTCTGGTTCCCTTAGACCAGGGGTCTCAAACTGGCGGCCCCCAAAGTTGATATTTCGTGGCCCCGACCCTAATATGAAAATTCAGTGTCTACAAAGCAATATCTTCGGATTTGATGATAGCTTTGTATTTGCTTTGTGATTTTTCAGCTTTATGCTTAAAACTTTGCGTTTGCTGTTATTGTTGGATCTGGTCGTCAGAAAAGTTCGTAGCAACAGTTGATTCATGGGACATGCAGAAGATATTAAGTAGTAGATGAACAAATGTTCAATAAGGTGAGATCCAGAGGCAAGACGAGCCGGAGGCGAGGTCCACGAACAGGAGCAAAGACAATCCACGTGGATTCTGACATCTCTATGAGGAACAACACATGAATCACACTGCACCAAACTGAACAAATATTTAGAACTATTATTTTTGGATTTAGTGGTGTGATTCAAATGATAACCTACTGTACCTGAGGTAAGAAACACCTGGAGGAGGTTTTGTGATTGATACTAAATACAACAGTTTCAGAGACAGCTAAATGGATTTGATCAATCAATATTTCATTAAGTTAAGTTTGGTAAATGATAACCAGTTATGTTCTAACCAGGTGAGGTTTGCCATAACTTTAACCCTTTCACACTGGAGCTTTAGCTTCAGGATTGATGTTTTCTGAATTATTGTTACTATTCATTTGATCAGCTAGTGATCAATCGTTCCTTGTTTATTGCAGGAGATACATTCCAAAAATAATAAGTCTAAATCTTTATGTTTACAATAATTATAGATGTTTTAAGGCTGTAAACATGTGACTGCACACTTTAAACACTTTTTTTTCTCTCTTGCTTGAACTCTCAAAGTTCAAACCTTCAGAGATTAATAAATCCAGATTTATAGAACGAAAACAAAGATTGTGAAGATTTATGAAGATGTAAAAAGAACGGGTTCTTTATAGTACATAGTCTGTTAGGTTGATTGATTGATGATGGTCTTCAGCCAATGAGGTTCCAGAAAACAACGTTGGTATATAGGTATACTGAGATAGAAGATAATAGCAACAGAAGGAAAAACAGTTTCAAAGTCCCATTTGCACACACAACCCTGAGACAGACACACACATCAGTTTATGGAGTCAATCTATGGAACTCACTGGACACAATATTGAAAGAAACTACTAGCATAGCTGCATTTAAAATAATCTTTAAGGATAGGATATTAGATAAATACATGAAGGAAAATTTATCGGGACAATAAATGTAAACCATAGACCGAGATGGATTAGGGAGGGGTAGAGACATAAAGTCTTGAAGATTTGTTTTTTTCTGTTAAAATGTCGCCTTCTTGTTTTCTTGTTTTTTTTTGTTTCTGTTTTTGTTTAGGAAAAGGAACAGATTATATACGAATTGTTTTCTTCATTCTGTTCCAGTTGTTCAAGCCCAAGTATGTTTAATGTATGTTTCTTTGTAAAAAGAAAAAAAAAAGACATGAACAATAAACCATATAAACCATATATATTATATAATAACAAAAATGCAGGAATAATATTCCAAAATAAATTAACTTAAACCTTAAATAACTTTCAATATTTTACTCTCTATAAATATATATTTTGTCGAAATTATACAAGTTAGAAATGAGCAAAAGATAACATCGGGTCATTAATAACAATAAATGAAATGATCTGGAGGGCCGGATAGATTTACCCAGAGGGCCGGATCTGGCCCCCGGGCCTTGACTTTGACACATGTTCTAGAATCAACTATATGTTCCTCTTCAATAAGATTTTTGGGTAAAACACCTCCATGAAAGTCATTGATTTAGGATGGAACCACACCAGATTAACAGTACGGTCCAACAGGAAAAGCTCTTCCCATCACTTCTGGTGACAATAATAGGAATGTAACCCAGATATGATGAACACATTTGTCACTCCATCCTCCTCAGTTCCTCCCTGTCAGCGCTTGCTCGTTCAGCTGGAGGTGGGTTTCTCTGCCCCTTTCCTTAATTGGCGTTAAAGACGCCCAGGGCCCTCATAACGCGTGCGAGTGGAGTCACAAACACACACAGGTTTTCAACAGGGTTTTCCAGTGGCAGAGTGGCTGACGTGTGAGAAAATTAGCTTTGGGTGAACAGGAAAAAAGCCTTTGAAGCAGTCCTCTGCGGGATGAAAACTGCAATGAGAGCGAATATTCTGCTCTTAATTACTGCCTGTTTACTCAACCCTCCCCCAGCTTTTAACCGGCCCCACCAGCAATCACGCTCCACCATCCTCAGCCCTATTTTTGACTTTCTCCCCCCTCACTGCTTTCCCTCCAGTCTCTTGTAGAGGAGCAGGTGAAAAAAGTTGTAATTTAACAAAATCCTGAGGAAAAGAAAGAATGGAGAAAGCTTCCAGTGTGGGTGTGTTTTCACGCTTTCTCTCAGAGCCAGAACATGAGATGGACCTAAAATAAGGGCTGTTTGTGAAATTTATTGTTACACTCTTTTAAACTTGTGTTAGAATTAAGGTGGGCATATTATCACTGCTTTAAAAATAGAGGAACTGTGTCACTTTCTGAAAGAAACGTCTATTAATTATCAGCCTGCAAAATAAAATTTAGGTGGAATATATAAAATATATAAATAATAATTCTTAGGGGTGTAGGGAAAATAGATTTGGTGATATGTCGCGATATTTATTGTATCGATTTAAATTGCTGAATATTTAAATCGTGAGCTTCAGCATCTTATTGTTTTCTATCTAAACCTCCTGACCACTAGTTGGCAGCACAGCCCACTTTAAGCAGCTTAACACCAAAGATTGAATTTTTATTGGATTTTAGTCTTCTTGTCACCTTATACAAATATTTTTTTTTCCAAAGATGTACCAGGATGTAATCAGATACACTCAATTTAGTAAGTTTTTGTTAAATTATTATTACATTTTGCACATTTAGATTTACTTTTTGTAAGTAAAAGAAAGATGAAACTTTTTATTATTTCTACCACACCAACTTCATTTAAAGAATATTGTTTGTGCAGAACTGGACTGCTGTCCGTCCATCCCTCCATCCCTCTATCCATCCGTCCATCCTCGTATCCTCTAAGGCAGCGGTCCCTGACCATCGGGCCGCGGTACACCCGTTTTTTTGTTTTAGTCGGATATCGTTTCATGTGAAAATAGACCGGATTCTTTCGATCATGGTTACATTTTGTTCATTTATTGAAGTTTTTAAACTCAATTTTAACCACTTCTGACTTGGCACTAACGCCTTGTTCACACTAGACGCGGAAGCGCGGTGAAGCGGCACGGAACGGAGGCCGCTTCCATTCAACCCCCTCTTTAACCCTATGGTGTGGTTCACACCAGGACCGGAGCGGCGCCGTCCTCCGGAGGGCTCGCGCCGTGCAGCGGATCGTTTCGCCGTCTGGTCTATTTTGATCCGCGTCGATTCTGGCAGGAAGTTACATCAAAATACATGAGAAAATCTGGTTTATTTTCAAAATAAAACCAAACCAGACACGCATGCCAGATGTGACTCTGTGATGGACTTTAATGAGAAACTCTGGAATATTTTAGAAACTCTTTATTTGTCAGCATCACGTGGTGCTCACTGAGCTCCATTCATCCACAGAAATGTCTCATGTTTTAGTAACAAAGTTATGATCTACTAATGATTTTCATCCAAAAGAATTTTGAGTTGTTTGAATAATTTCCGTCTTTATTACTCAAACAAGGATCAGTCAATGCACAGATTAATGGTTAGAACCATGACTTTGACTCTTGGGCTTCTCTCCATCATTTTCTTCCATACTTGTTCTCAATTGGAGCTTTAAAAATGCATGACAGCACCTGGCAGAAAAGTTCAACAGATTTACCTAGAATATATGTCCTTTTGATATTCTACACTGCAGATTTGTATTCCTATTAAGAATAATATTATGCTTAAATAAAGAGAACAAACATGCGGTCATCTGCAGCGTTTCTCACTTAACGCTCTTTACCTCCTGACTTTTGGAGAATGGTTGAAGTGGGGGGTGTGGGGAGAAATATTTCCCTGTCCCCTGGTGTGCACGCTGCTGTATTAAAGCCATATTTCGTATCACACTTGGCAGATATATGAGGTGTCTTAAACAATATGAACTATGTGTTAAGAAATAAATTGCTTACACTGGTAGAATTCTTACAGGAACACTTCAATCCAGACCCCCAAGACCATCCAGATCATTATTTCTTGCACATTTTCCCCGGTGCAAGCAGACATGGTTACTGATTGTAATAAAACACAGTGTGTGAGGTTGGGGGGCTTGTGGGGAGGCGACCATGACAGTGACAGAGCAGAGTGTCGTTCATCTTCTTCATTTACACTTCAGGGTTTCAGCGTTCTCAGCAGACGCTGCAGTCAAAAGGCTGCTTTCAAGTCAAAGTTGTTTTATTTTGAAAATACTTCACTGGGAGAGTTGTAGGCATGTTTTGCCTGCTGTCTGCTCTTGTGCGGTTCTGTGTGCACGTTGCCCAGAGAAATCCCCTCTCAGTTTAGGTGTGATGTTGTTTCTGTGAAGGACGAAGTGAACAAAGCCTTTTTTTCTGTAGGTCTGACTCACTAATCTATGATCAGAACGTCCCAACGTGAGCAGAGAGATTGTCTTAGAAAAGGCTGTTGAATAGTTTATGGCACATGTGTCAAAGTCAAGGCCCGGGGGCCGGATCCGGCCCTCCAGATAATTCTATCCGGTCCTCCAGATCATTTTATTTTATTGCTATTAATGGCCAGATGTTATCTTGCACTTATTTTTAACTTGTATTATTTTGATAAAATATATTTTTATGGAGAGTGATATTGTATGGAGAATAATAATGATGCATTTTTATTATTTAAAATTATGTTAGAAAGTTACAGTTTTTAAAATGGGCATTCTGCTAGCTTTTTGGACTATTTTGGTATTTACTAAGATTATTTGGGGGTATTTTGGAATTTAGCTAATATTTCAGACATTCTAGCTGTTCTGACTAATTTAGGCTTTTTTTTTCCATTTTGGAATTTAGTTAATATTTCAGCTACAAGCTAGCTGTATTGGTTAACCTAAGTTGTTTTTTTTGTTAATATTTGAGCTGTTCAGCGTTTTCAGCTATCAACACTAGTATCTTCAACAGCCAAATTCAGCTTCCAGCATTCACACTAACATTATCACGGGTAATACTACATATCTAGTTCATAATTATGTTAAAAAGTTACATTTTTAAAGTTTTAAAAATTGAGCTTTAGAGTGTTCAATAAATGTTTATCCTGTTCGGTCCGTGACCTCAGGTGAGTTTTGGATTTTTTCCCCTTGTGGGATTCAGTTTAACACTCCTGGTTTATGGTCAGCGTCAATCACCTCCTGGTTTTAGAACTTGAGTCTGGCTTTTATTAGCAAATATTTAATGATGTCTGTCAATGGTGTATCACTTCTAACATCTTTGGAAGACTCCAACTTATGTCAAATCTTAAATTTTTTAATCAAATTTATCTGATAGAAGATATGACAACTTAACTGGTGATCAGTTATTGCAGAGGGAAGAAATCTGACTTCAACCTTGTCAGGGTGTACCCCACTTTTGCCCAAACAGCAACCCTGTAACCCTAAGAGAGATTCAGCAGGTTCTGTAAATCTGGGATTTGGGATTTAGGGTTTTGGACATCAACCTCTCCTGGAGGGGTTGTCCCAGTTTGTCGAGCATCTCAGACCAGCTGAGCTTTCACTGGTTGGCTCCTGGGGTTCTGTCCCCAGACAGTCACCCCTGGTTTGTTTGGTTTCAAAGTAAGTGTAGAAAAAAAAAACGATTAGATCACCAACCTCTCCCTTCTTGAGGTCTCATTCTTAAAGCAAACACACTCTTTACACGTGGGATTCCAACCATCCACGTTTCACCTCCCAAACTCCTGTAAAGATGTCCTACAAGAGGCTGGATCTCTACTTGGGTGACAATTTGATTTGATTCACAGATTAAATCACTATTCTTAATATTTAGTTGGGTTTTTTTGTTGTATTGTCATTTTTATGTCTTTCTACTGGGTGTATGAACATTGAAATATGGATGTACTTTATGTAGATTTAACAAAACATAACAGATAAAAACACAAAGATTTAAGAAATGTCTCTCTGGCTTCCCATCGAGGAGGCACCCGACCCGGGCTTCAATAAACATTTTCTCATCCCAAGTCGTCACATATTGATGTTTGGTTAAGGATCCCACTGAGTCAAAACTTGACGTTTTTGGTGCCCCAACTCATCGTTTTCTCCAATTAGTTCTCCAGTTTAATCAGGGCTCCCCAATCAAAAACTGATACAGGGATGCGTACGGCACCGGTACTCTAGTCCAGTACCAGACGCGCACAGTACGAGTCATGGACCGGAACCAGTACTGCGAACTGTTTATCGGAACAGTGTACCTGGTACTACGTGTGTAAACTACCAGGCGTGGTACTGGTCTGTAGATCAGGTCAGGGTGAGGGTACCGGCTGCATCTCGAGGACCAGTCTGCTTCTGACAAAACGCCTAGACCAACCAGCACGTCAAAAACTGTCAATTTGGAGACATCCAAAAAGTCAAAAAGTGATGCTGAGGGTCCTTAAAGGGTAACCAAACCCTAAATTCACTTTTTGTCTGTGGATCTGTATAACTGGAGCTTTAAAAGTGCTGTCTGTTGGTCTGTTGCCAAATTTTTGATGAATTAAAATAAACTTGTCTAATTCTTGAAAATATAGTCAAAAACCGTCTGTGTGTTGCCCCCTACAGGTCGAATTCAGGTATTACAGTTGAATTTGGTGATTGGTCAAACCAGTCTCTTGTCATGATCTGCAGCTCCAGTAATGATAACAGTCCTGCCCCCCAGCCCCACCCCTCTGACTGAATTTACACATTTCTGTTGTGGGTGGAGTCTCCAACTTCCCTGTTTGGTGACCCTTTAATTAAACGTCAATATGTGACGACGGGACGGGTAGCAGCTTTTCAATGACAGGAAGAGTGTGACTCGTGTCTTTAAAGACATCAGTGATGTTTGTATCAGAAGATGTTCAATTGGCCGTTCTGCATAATAATGTCTTCAAGATGAGAATGATTATTCACTGATGGATTTTTTTCAAAATATATTTTATTTTTTTGGTTAATCTTTATTGATCCCCCCTGATATCCGATAGCACTTTCCAGCTGTGCAGCGACTGAGCTTCAATGGGAGAAATGTATTCAAGAGTAAAAGTCACCGTGAGTTTCATGCTTTGGACTGCTTTCAAAGGTTCAGTTTACCTGTTTGTCTCCTATGGACCACATTAACTCAGTCAAGTCATATTTTTTCTTCAGCTGTCCAATTTTCTGCCTCTGAAAGCTTCAGTAAAGCAGCATTGGAAGTGACAGAGGACTCGGTTACATCCCTGCTCCAGACTAGGCCTCAACTTCTTTCAAACCCTGCCAAAATTTGAAGGGGCACACTTTTTCTCAGCTAATAAATCCCCTCCCTGTTCGCTGTGTCTGCAGGAGCGTGCACACACAGTGCACCCACACATGCGCGGAGCATGCACACTCTTCTCCAGGCTGCAGAGATCTTGACAGATCCCCTTCTGACAGACAGGCAGGAAGATCAGAGCGAGGTGAGTGATGGAGAGGGAGGCAGAGGCAAGATGGAAAGGGCTGAGGAGTAACCATCAAATCAATGACAGAGTACAGGTGTTTGGGTTTGCCAGACAGCAGCTCGGCTGCCTTCACTCCCTCCGGTGTCTGATGGTATCACACTACTCGGCTGTTATTGGCCGCCGGTCTCAAGAAGTCTGGCAGAAAGATTCTTGTGGGAATTTGGGAAAAAAAGGTAAACTGAAAAGAAGGAGGAGGAAAGAGGGAGGCCGAGGGGAAGAAAGACGTGTTTCACAAAGAGTGAGCCACTCTTCAGGAGCATCCCTCCCTCTGTTGCTAACATTTGGCTGAACTTTCAAATGGCATCCTCCCCCATGACTTATTTTCTGCAGGGTTAGCCAGACAGGGAGAGACACTGAAGGAGCAGTGCAGAGGGTGGCCAAGAATCAGAGAAAGAGAGAGAAATGGACATTAGGAGAGGTGGTGGGAACTGGCTCTTTTTCCTGTCAGAGTGGAGGAGGGAAAGAACGGTTTGCAAATTGGCCACATGCACATTAAAACGCTTAAAAAGCTCAACAATTAAAGCTGGACGTCTCTTTTAAGAGTGCAGGACCGTTTTTAAAAAGACAGCAAAGAACCGGAGAGGTCAAAGAATCTGATGGGAGCTTTTAATGACTTCATTTATGAATTAAATATCAACAATTTGACTTCATAAAAAAACATCTCCAATCCTTTTACCATTAAAGAAATTTGTCTGAGCTCAAATTAAAATGTTGCTGCAGGAGAAAAGGTTTGGGAGTGCTTATGTCCAGATCCAGCGACGGCTTGGGAAGCATCTGCAGGCAGATGATCATCCATGCAGAAGTGGTTTTCCTCCCCACACTAAGCCCATTTCTTACTCAGCATTGGGGATAAGAAAAACTTGGATTATGTGTCGGTCAAGGTGGTGTTAAATTGATTTCAGGCGTAAAAATAGGCTTTTTACTCGAAATCTGATCATCATGAAATCTCTTGACTCAATCATGTCAACGGTCTGACATGGTCTGATGTCGTTTGTCAGAATCCATCTGTTGAATAATCTGATCATCCTCTTCATTTTCACCAATAATCTGATTACTTCTTGCAGGTAATCGGATTCATTTTCTTCTTTTTCATGTAAAAAGCTGTTCATAGTGTAAATAGATGGTTCTAAGATGAGATAAGATAGTCCTTTATTTGTCGCACGGTGGGGAAATTTCTGTGCAATAATGTTGACTATTTTACAAACCTGTAATCTTAGTAAAACAATTCTGAGCTGATTTGAACAAAATGAGACCTGATGTTTAAAAAAAACGTCCAAAGTCTCTCCCAAAACAAATCATTACGAGACAGCGGTGATGTAAAGCTGGTTTCTGAGAATTCCAGTTTTCTAAATTTTCTGGTCGTACAAACACTCAGTTGAGTCGCATTTTGACCATTATGCACGTCTTCAATAAACTGCTTGGAGAATCTTTATCTTCAGATGAAACAGCTGATCTTCAAGCCTTTAATCCTTCATGAGTTTGATGATGAAGAAAAACACTTGATTTATCTTCTACAGATCTCATAAAGGATTAATGGGTTGAAGAAAGAATGCTAAAGTTGTATTTCTAAACTATTTCTAAAAGTATAGATATTTAGATGTTTGAAGAAGCTGTTGAGTGTATTTGATCTGGGATGTGTTGTCATGAGATCTAACCAGTTCATTCATTTAATCAAGCAGTACAGGTGAGAACCGTGGAGCAAAAAAGACATTTTTATTGGCTTTTCCACTCGACCTGCCATGTTTGAGCTCAGTCTTGTTTTGATTTTTCCATCACATTTGAGAACCCATCCAATGTGGGCGAGCTAGCATAGCATAAAACCAACCAACACATTCTCATTCCAAAGTCATCACAATGATGTTTGGTTAAGGACCCCTCCGCCTCAACAACTGGCGGTTTGAGGGTCCCCAACTCGCTGTTTTTTGATTTGCTGGCTGTTCCAATTAAATTGACGCTCCCCAACCTCCGGGTCAGCAAACCGGTCCAGTATCCTAACCTGCTGTTTTCTGACATAGAGGCGGAGCCTAAGCCATCATTCCTCCTCTTGTGGCCATCAAATCCTGTCCCCGCCCATTGTGGTTGGAACCACAAGTTTGAGGACCCCCACATTGAGCCCCGAGAACAGAACACGACCAATTAGACCAAATGCATTAAAGCCACAAGCAGCATTAAGTTGGTACTAATAGAAAAGCACCAAAAACATCGCCACAAGTTTGTACTTTAGCCCAAAATCTGGACCCACTTTGTTTTTTTAACATCTGTCATCTCATCTGTGGTGATTTCCAGCCCTACTACACAGAATAACAGCAAAAATTATGAAACTATTATGAAATTATGAAACTATGAAAAATAAAAAAAACAAAACTGTTCCTGCTTATCAGAAAATCAGGAATTTAGCCGGAAGAAATCAATTTAACAGAAGCATTGACCCCCCGGTAAGTATTAAAGACATAAACACGAAGCCAGATCCATCCGGCATAATCTTCTTTTCATTTCATCTTTCTTTGCCTCTGTATTTCCTTTCTCTCAAGTGAATGCTTATTCTTTTCCGCGGCACACCAAAGCTCACAATAGATAATCTGTATGGTAATACAACGGCTTGAGCCCAGCTGAACTCATAAATGTGTCAGAAACTCTGAAGGAATACAAAAAAAGAAAAAGCCGAGAACATGGAAATAAATCTCTCCTCGGTTGAAAACCCGCCATCATATTCAGAAGTATTAATTTCTAATTCCACAGTTTCCACGTTCTGATGTTGAGGAAAAAACGACTAATAGCCAAAATTATATTTGGTAATAATTCATGCGGAGTGGACTCCCTTTGAGCGCTGGAGGGACCGGGCTTTAATTCATCAGAAGGAATCCGATAACAGCTTTGTGATATCCATGTTTTAGAACATCTGCTGCTTGCTCAAAGTTTCATCAGGGAACATGTTTAAAAAAAAAACATCTACAAAATCTTTCAGATCTCTGCAAACTAATGAGATGCAGGAAAACCCACTCAGCCAGTAGAATGGTTGTCCATGCAGAGATTTATCCAATCTGAGTATGCGTTTATGAAGATGATCAGGCTAAAAACTCAAAAAGGTTAATTGTTGTTTGGGTTTCAAACCTTCTGATGCTTTTTTAAAGTGATGCTTCTCCACTCTTAAATGTGGTTCTGCTGTCTAATGTGGAAGTTTGGCTCCAAAGGCGAAGAATAATGAAAGTGGGGTACTTTCAGAGCAAACATTCAGCGCACAGACATGACAGTATGGATCGTTATTGCTACCACAACGTCCATTGGGGCAGTCATAAAGTCGGCGCAATAATAAAGCTTGGAGGAAATGCGGCGGGATTTCATTGCATCTGCAGCTTAACCACTTTATGGAAACATCCCATCAGCAGTGTTATCGTCAGAAACAGATTCCAATGACGTGCTCGAACAGCTGCTGTGGAAACATCACATACGACCCATGAGGGACGCCACATGTACCAACAACATCAGTGAAGATACGTTTGACCTTTGGTCTTCTTTTTGGTTTATGTCATGTTTTGGTTGATTTATCAAATATTCAGTGTCTGTCACCAAAGCCCGGTCTGCTGCCTTTGGGTCCTGTCCCACCAATAGAATGGTCTGACCTCCGTAAACCCAGCAGGAGTTTTTGCTGCAGTGACAGGGTTTTTCTTCCACTGCAGTCCACACCATTCCATGCCACGCCAGATGGGTTCTCCTGAAGTCATGTCAAGCCCCATTCACCAAGTCCATCCTCTAAAGTTCACGTTCCTGTGGGGGGTCGCTGGGGCCGATCCTCTTCATGGTCCCAGTCGCCACTCTTCCCCCTTGGCTGTATTTCCTGTTCCAGACGAGTTGCTGGGACTGCTCCTCTTCAGACGTGTTCCTGAGGGGTTCTGATTCCCCTCACATCCGCCTGGGTACCACAGCTCTTTTTCAGGACTTGTATTTATTTTGTTCCTCCAGATCCCCATCTCTCAGGTGTTTGGGCATCTGGGATCTGCCCTTTTCGGGAGGGGTACTGTGAGGATTCTGTGGTTTAGTTTGGATTTTGTTATATTCTGTGATGATCTAAGTTGGTCTTGTCCGTCACACCAGTTTCAGGTGTGATCCAGAGCTGTATTAAGTTCCAGCCCATGTAAGTGTCATCTTTTCAGACTCATGGTCAGATCATCTGCTCTGTTCCGTCACTCTTCATGTTTCTCCATGGTTTGTCTTGGTTGATTATTAAATATTCAGCCCGGTCTCCTGCGTTTGGGTCCTACGCCACCAATTCCTGACAGTTTTGTCGTCTGGGTGAACCAGCGCGTGTCACAGTTTGTGTTTTTGAATTTTGTGGCTTTTGTTGCACCTTCTTCTTCTTGTTTCTTTGGCTCTTGCCTCCTTATTGTATATACCTACTTTCCAGTGTTTATACTCCATCTGGGATCGGTTCATGTTGGATCCGTCTTTCCTCTTCCTTATTCTGTGATGTGCTGGTCCATTTATATAGAATCCTGAAAACTGGAAGTTTGGACATGGGATGTTCTGATGTCCACAGGAGGTCTGTCTACGTGTGTTTTGGTATTTTGTTATTGCCATCCTCTTTGTGTCATTTATTCATAAATCGTCTTGGGGAACCCTTTTCGTCAAGATGAAAGTAAAAAGATCCTCTGGTTTTATTTTTGTTCTTCCCCTCTCAAGTTAATGTGGATCAAAAAGTTGTCAAACTGGGCCAAAGACATTAAATTAACATTTAAAACGGTTGTCCTCCAGGCGCAGCTCCAGCAGTAAACGGTGACACTCATCGTACTGCGAGCGTCTCTGAATGATCTGGTGAACCCCGACATGGTGATGTGTTTGCAGCTTCCTTCAGAACTTTCCAAAACATACAAACCCGAGCTACTCTCTCAACACCATCCATGTGTTGGACTGTAGCTCCTCCCACACGCGTCCGGGGCATCAGGGATTCCTAAGGTTTTCTAAAAGGGTCGGCTGACATGAATTTGACGTGGTATTCACGTCTGGTGTGAACGCAACTTAAGACGTTGTTAAAGCGCATTATAAGCATATACGCCATTTACTGTCTTTTTCCAAAATTCTTTTATTTCTGATTCACAATATGAATAAAGACCCATAAACACAATTTTAAGCGTAAATGCTTCATCATCAGAAAAAGGCAACAAAAACATGTTAAAGATTAAATTTTCATTGGAATGGATCTTTAAGTTAGCTTTTTTTGTTATGAAACCTTCTAGATCCATTTTTCATTTTCCTTCTGGTTTCTCTAGTCCTGCTTTTCTTACCTATTAATTGAGATAATTTTCTAGTTTTTTGTAA